>NW_010313083.1:19647-21552 GCF_000700745.2 Antrostomus carolinensis
TGTTTGGGCAGTGGCTGCTTTAGAGGGAAAGACCCTTAACAATCAAAAAAAGAGTCTGTTGCAAAAAATGCAATAGCTGTAATTAGAGAAATTATAAGAATATTTACATTTAATGCACTACAAATCCTAACAAAATAGATACTCTAAAAAATATACTCCAACTCTAAAAAAACCCCAAACTATTTTTCTGGCAGTTTTTAATAACAGCCTGTTCTTCAGTTCTATTCATCTCCCATAGCTCTTCTCAGTCTTCATCTAGCTCAGAAGGACTTGAAGCTTTCCCATTGTAAGGAAAATGAGTAAAGAATGTCCATTGCTATAAACTAACAATCAAGGAGGAGTATAAAGGTGTAAGCAAGGGAAAAAAGGAATATTTTTGGAGGACAATAATAGTTAATGAAACACAGGTCTGGTAGGAGGACACTTGAAATATAGTAGAATATATTTTCTCAGCATTATAAACAATTGCTCTAGGTTTATGATTCAGTTCTTTAATATCAATCACTTATAATAATTTAAATAATAATACAGAAAATACTAAGTTTGAGCCTATAATAAGGGCAGCTAACAGTCACAGACATCGTGAAAGTAACGTCCTTGGAGAAAGAGGAATATAGCTTGTGGACTGTATGTGCTTATTTGACAAACCAACAAAATGAAAGGACTCTGTCCTCGGAATCAAGCCAGGTAAAATGAATAATATTAAAGCTGGCTGACATTCAGAATCTGATCACAACACTAGCACTGGTGAAGTATTCTGTAGGGTTTAATGTCAGGTGTCATTTACAGAACATTTTAAAAACAGGCTCACATGAGGGTAGATTACAGATCCAGGAACTTTGAGAGTGCGTCGATCTCTTCAAGACCAAGAGCTGGTGTTCTGTTTCCTACAGAATTCACCGCTGATTAATAAATCACAGGAAGTCTGTGTAGCTCTAATGCATGGGAAGTCATACCAGTCACCAAAACACCTCTCTGCACAACATGCACACAAAAATATTCTTTTAAAGTATTCCACCACATGAAATGGTGGAAAATGAGGAATGGAAAAGCTACAGAAAGGAGTCTGTTGTTAAATGAAGATGAGAGTTTAGTGGATCAATTACCAAACTCCCACACAGTGTTCTAACAATTTGGCATTGAGAAAATGGGAAGAATAAAAGTGTTTCCTTCTTGTTTGTGTTGAGAAGGTGTTTTAAAATTTTGTGAGTTCTTGATGATACAAGACCAATTTTAAATTTTTTATGTATAACTTACACACATATCTAATCTGTTTTGCAACAGCAGAGTGAACCCATGTATATGACTTACTTGCCACCAGCTCCTTGTGTCCTGTATCAGAATCTTGGTCTCTGGCAAATTGATTTCCCTTTCTCTTTTGTTCTTCTGAAAAAATTAAAGTAGTTACCTATTACAAAGAGATATTGGGTGATTAGCTTATTTTTGCACAGTGTTTCTTCACTGGTTCATTAAATGATATTTTTTTTTTACTTTTGGTTGGGTTTTTTTAATTATAAATATTTACAGAAAAGTGGCTTACCACAAAATTATTTTCCATAAACACAAGAGTCAGAATCCATGCCGATCCTGATTTCAAAACTTCTACATGTAATGTCTGTCCAATCAATCACATGCAAAGATACCACCCACCATGCTTTGTGTGTTGGGTTTGTGGGGGAAGGGGGGGAGGGCACGTGGAAAGGCATTTTTTTTGGTAGTGGGGGAAGGTTAACCTTATGAGAGCTAAAAGCTCCCCTGGTTCCAAGGCATACCTCCCTAGCCCAGGCTAGACCAATGAGCACTAGAGAAATACCTCTGCAAATCCATATTTATGAGGGGAAGAACTGTCCTGAAAAGAAGAGGGTGGGGTACCTGATGACCATCAGCCTAAACAAAAGACAGACA
>NW_010313084.1:0-336 GCF_000700745.2 Antrostomus carolinensis
CAGGTCCTGACAGGAACCTGCTCCAGCACCGACTTCCCACGGGGTCACAGCCTCCTTCTACAGGTGGTCATCTGCTCCACCACGGACCTCCATGGGCCTCACCAGGGTCTTCACCACAGTCTGTAGGGGAATCTCTGCTCCGGTGCCTGGAACATCTCCTCCCCCTCCTCTTCACTGACCTTGGTGTCTGCAGAGTTTTTTCTCTCACATCTTCTCACTCCTCTCCCTCCAGCTGCAAAGTGTGCAGCTTTTTTTTTTTCTCTTCCCCCTTTTTCCTAAATGATGTTATTACAGAGGCGTTACTGATGGGCTCAGCCTTGGCCAGCGGTGGGGCCA
>NW_010313084.1:373-12490 GCF_000700745.2 Antrostomus carolinensis
CTTGCAGCCGGCTGGCATTGGCTTTGTTGGACATGGGGGAAGCTTCTGGCAGCTTCTCACAGAAGCCACCACTATGCCCTCCACCCCCCACCCCGCCTTTCACCACTGCCAAAACCTTGCCACACAAACCTAATACACCTTATATGGAGAACTCCCAACTTTTACTATTGCTAGTAGCTACTTTTAAAATAGTTAGCTTCTTTTTAAAAATAGTTAGCTTCTTTTGGCCCTTCTGTCTTGGGCCAAATTCCAGTCACAAACAAGTGTATCCAAAACAATGTCTGCTCCACTCTAAAGCACAGTTTGAACTGGTTGGGATCCCATTGCACTTGCATTGTGGTTATTATTTTCTGTATAGCTGAGGCACAAACTCTGTAGCAGAACCAATTCTTTACATCCCTACCACAAAAAAAGAAATATTAAAAAAAAACCCAACAAAGTGCAATTTCAGGGTAATTGCAGCAGATAAATTCAAAGTGGTTAGTGCAGTTAACTTCATATTAATTTTAGTTAGAATCTAAGGGTTACTGCCTACAAACACCCATTCATAGCTTTAGTCACATGAGTGACAGCCAATGAAAATATTTGGTGAGTAAACTTCGGTACATGTTTATAGGCTCCAGTTCTAACAGGGTACTAATAAGCAATTCAGATATGTAGTTTACTTCCTCATATGCATTAATGTTAATTACAAGTAACCAGAATTATAAAGACAATGTAATTACATTCTAATTATAACATAACCGCAGCCACTGTGTTATAAGTGTAACGCAATTTTTAAAAAAACCTTTAACTCCCTATAGACCTATAATTTTAGCACATGTTTTTATTCCTACTTTTTTGTATCCCACCTTTCAACACACATCTGAGCACTCAAACAAGCTTTTGACACAGCTTTCATTGGACAGCAGAGCAAGCTAAATATTATCTAACCGTATTTTAAATTAAGAGATACTCACATTACCTTTACTCTTTATAAAAACACAGAAAAAATATACAGGTAGGGTAGCTCCCATTTCACACTCAAATCTTAACTCATCAACTCGCAGTGTTACTCTAGTAGTTGTCTATGCTGAGAACATGAAGATCTGATGGAAGGCTTGACAGTTAAGTAAGAAAACATGGTAATATATACTAGATACATGGAAAATTTAATAGATATGTAGTAGATACATTCTAAATACTCCCTTTCTGGAATCACATTGGTATGACTGCCACAAAAACTGTTTTTTCCTGCTCAGCCTAATGGGTCACAGTTGGCTTGCTCTGTCAGTAAGAAAAAGGTAACAGGACAAGCTGAGTCAAGATGTTCCTTGTCTGAGCAGAGAGTGAAGGGGCAGATGGAAACATCATTGTTCTTCTATCTGAGTCCTTTCTCACACCCAACAGCTGATAGTGAGAGAACTGGATAACCTTTCAGAAAAGACAACCCAAGATAATATGGTAATCGCTTCCACCTCCAGAAGGACATGTGTAGCTGTGGGAAAAAGAGCACAAGGGAAAGCCAAGAGAGTGTCCAGGGTTTCACCACATTAAGCTGGAATATAACTCCCCTGAGGAAACACCTGAAAGTCTGAAGAGTTTGCTGACACATATGAAGTCCTTTGTTTCCCTGGTGGATGAAAGGAGAGTAAAAGAAGTAGAAGTTAACAAAGCATGCCAGTTTGGAGGAGCCCTGTGTGCTCAGCTGTATGTTTCCTGGCTGGAAGGAGGAAATGTTACAGAATGATGATTCTTCTCCATTGGCAAAGGGCACCATTGCTAAAGAGAAGAAATGAAATAAATCATAAGACAAAGCCAAACAAACCAAATAGACTTAATTCTAATCTTAGAAGAACATGAATCCTGTCTCCAGGGTATGTGCGTCATCCTACACACCTGTATTACAAAGCCTGGCTAGTAGCATCATGCCCTGGAAAGAAGATGACACCGCCAGGTGGAAGTGGTACATTCCCTGTTTGCCATACAAGGAGCCTTCTCAGCCATCTCTGCAAAAGCTGCCCACGCCATCCCAGACCTACTTGGAGCTCAGCGTTATTTTCCACTGGGTACAAAGTACTAGCTAAATAAGCCTAGTTCAAATCTTGAAGTGAAATTTTCTCTGAGACTCTGAGTCTTACCTATGTTGTAGTCTCCTTCAGAGAGAACTGAGAACAAAAACATCTCTGAAATATCAAAACCAGCATACAGTAGCTGGGACAGAAAACTCACCACAGCTTCACCAAAGATATGCTTACTGGCTTGTGAAGATATGATTCTGATGAAGTCATGTAAGTTTAAATTAAAAAAGGGGAGAAGGGAGAATTGCAATGACACATAGGAGCCTGCCAGGCCCAGAAAACCTGCTGATCACAAACTGAGGACAAGAGCAGGAAGGTGGGAGAGGAGTTCTCCACCACAGATGGTAGATTTAAAGTACTAACCTAAAAGTCTGAAACAAGGCAAGCAGATTGAAGGTAATTATATTTCAGGGATTTAAGAAGCTGAGGATAGCGTCTCAAAGCCATTGCAGTAATTCAATGTCTGTTTGTCATTGTTATGCCTTTTTATCAGATAAAGCTGTAACCTACCATACAGATACCCCTCATAAGGTAGCAGAATCAACAACATTTGACAATTCATTCTTTTACATAGCCTCCAAGATCACCTTATTTAGTAAGTTAACAGTGAGGAGATAGGGCAATACACTTCTGAGGATGATGGTTCCTCTTTCAACTTTGTAGATACAGCAAGAGACTTCTCTAATTATCAACAGGCAAAAAGAGGACTTTGAAAACTCAGTATTACCCATAAGCCATAGCCTAGATCAGCAAAATAAGGCACAAATGTAGAGAGTAACCCATATGATTATTGCCAGCTGCCAGAACTGCTGTTCTTTATGACTAGCATTAGCGTGATGACAGGTTCCTTGAAGGAGAATATAGCCCATTTCACAATGATACATTCACAGGATACCATGTCATCATCTGCATGTATGTTTAAGTTTCACTGCTGGGGAAGCCTTTAAATGCTCAAATTCAAGAGGGGAAAAAGACTTCAGGGAAGAAACCACCCATCATTCAGTATTTTTTCCCCTGAACAATACAATAAATTAAATGAATGTGTGAAACAATAATAAGCAAATCATTACATTTGACCCAGACAAAAGGAAAAGAGCAAAATAAAATGCACATACTATAATGAAACATCACAAAACACTATATGTTTTAAGAATCATTTATTCAGAATGAATATAGGAAACAGTATTTTAAAATTAAAGGAACCAAGAAGAAATATATCCAATATTAGTGGTCAGCAGTCATTGCTGGGCGAATTCATCATTTTGGCCTGAATACAGACAACCAGTATGTGTATACTTTGAGAATGGGAAAAGACTGAAATTAGATTGTTTCTAATGCTGTAAGGCTCAGCTATACAGCTCACTCTTGCCATCCTACATGACAAAGCATGTGTAAATGGAGACATCTCTCAGGAGTGTCTAATATCAAACATAACGAGCAGTAACATCGCTAAAAGTTTTAAGTCGATAAGGTAGCTGACTAACCTCAACCTGTTATCCAATGCAACTGTGATAATCCTACCAAGTAATGTTTTATAACAAAAAAATCTTATGTGCATTTTCTAACAATCCTATTAGAAATCTGTCTAATACAAGAACACAGACCCAGAGACATGGAGAAACCAAATTACCTATCTGTGCACTTAGCAATTAGCAACGTTTCCAAACAAGTGTAGTTTGGAAAGAACATGCACATTTACCTGGGGAGAAGAGTCCATTTTGGAAACCTGAATAATGAGCCATAGTGAAACAAGCACATCAGCAATCTGGAGATGGTGTCCTCCTAAAGCCATCAGCATATAACTAACCAGTATCCAGTATTTTGTCCATTTTTGGATAGCAGGACTCCTGATGTGAGCAGCCTGCTCACAAACCCAGCATTGGGGTGCAGTGCTGGGCAGCTGCAGCCCCCAGCCATCCCTAGCCCCCATTCCTCCTGTCTAGGAATCTACATTTCCCACAACTCATCTTTAAGAGGAAACATTTGCATGCACATTTCTGCTTCTATTTTTCTTCAAGAAAGAAAATAAAAAGAGGGGAAAAGAGGTTTCTGCATGACATTTCATAGAATCACAGAATCATAAAATCACAGGATCATAGAATGGTTTGGGTTGGAAGGGACCTTTAAAGGTCATCTAGTCCAACCCCCCTGCAGTAAGCAGGGACATCTTCAACTAGATCAGGTTGCTCAGAGCCCCGTCCAACCTGACCTTGAACGTTTCCAGGGATAGGACTTCTACCACCTCTCTGGGTAACCTGTACAGGTGTTTCATCATCCTCATAATTAAAAATGTCTTCCTTATATGTAGTCTAAATCTACTCTTTTAGTTTAAAACCATTACTCCTTGTCCTATTATTTCTGTCCATCTATTCTCACTGAGAAGCCTCTTTTGTACTGTAGGATCTGAGAACATTGTCACAGCAAGTCTTCATGCTGGAGATATGAGCTATTATGCCCTTATCCACACATTTTAAACCCTTAGCCACACATTTTCAAGCACGATCACAAATTCATGCCCACCTCATTTTTAAAAACCTTCAAAGGAGGGGTGTGGGGTGGGTGTTACACATCAATACCTTGAACTGTTTTCTGTAAACAAGGCCTGATTCCTCAACATTTTAAAGGCCTAGCAAAGCAGCCTTTATTTTAAATGAAGTGTGTGGTGTGATGCACCTGAACCCATTTCTAACTCCTAGAGGAAAAGTGCAAGCAGTAGAGGAAAAGTGCAAGATTAGTCCAAAAAATGAGAGTCAAATAAACAACCTAAAGATTTTTTTTATTTTTTTTTTAAGAAAAATACAACACCTTTCATCCAAAGTAGGAGCAAGCAGTTCAGGAAGCAAACAAGACAGCAGCTAGCATGCTATCAGAGCATGGAAATCAGCAACAAAGATCAAAATGGTGTTTCCGCATACTAATGTTGACAACGTCTACAAGTCCCAGTGCTCAAAAAGACCACAGCGGTAATCTTGGTGCAACACATCCAATCAGCAGCAGTTTACTTTCAGGGTGCAACAGGAAACCCTCACATTTATCAGCTCTGCTGCCTCATCAGTATATGTTACTGCACTCCATAGAAGCAAGTACTGTGTTAATTTATCAGCAAATCGAAAGCAGAATAAAAATGCAACTTCTATCTTCTTTTGAGTCATTTATTTCCTTCAGTGTTTTATTTTTCACCCTACATGATAAAATGCAAGAGTTTATAGCTTAAAATTCTGGAAAGCAAATGAAGAAAAAGGTAAATCCAGATTAAACTTGTGTTTGGTACAAGTGTATAAGCCCTATTTCTACAATCAATCCAGCAGGGCAGACACTTTGACCTGCAGAGTCCTCTTAACTACCTGAAGATCTGCTCACCACAATCAGGCTGGAGGAGCTTTCCAGCATCTCCCTGGAACGTGGGCTCCAAATTACTTTTTATTCATATGATAAAGGAAGGTTACATCCAGAGCAGACAGGCTCGTTTCTCCCCTCTGAAGTTCTCACTTTCAGAAGCTGATTGAAATGCAGTAAATGTGTGAAATAGCACATATGAAATGTAATCCAAAACTAGCAAGAACTGGGCTCTGGATTTGCAGAGAAGAGAACCTGGTGTCTTGATGGATTCATTGCCAATATCCCGACTATCAGTCTATTTTATTTACTGGTTCATTGGCTCTGGCCTTGGGCTGGTACATATCAGAATGTCTCCAAAAAAGTTGAATCCATCAACATTCTGATCAAGTTTATTTAATGAAATGGTTAAAGTTTAAAAGCAAATATTTTTAATCAGATCAGTTTTGAGGCTGAAATAGAAAAGATAAACCACTTCAGCAAAATCAAGAGAATTAATATGCTTTCTGCATCTGAGGATTTTCAACTTATGATCTCAAAGCAGGGAAGGGAGAGGCATCACTTAGTGCAGTTTCACTGGTATGTGCCAGTGTGTAGCAGTGGTTTATTACTACACAAAAAATATTGCGTGACAGCTCAGAGCTGTGCAAAGAAAAGCATCTAGCTGAAACCAAAGGAGATGGCACCATGTAATGCACACACACTGTATATATAGCACGTGGTTTACAAGCTAGGCTGAATAGGTCTGCTAGTTCTGTAATGGACACAAGTGGTCAGGGTGTTGGTTGCATCTCGGATGAAAAACAACTGCCCTGGAGCCAGTATCCTCAATGCTATAGTGGGCTGGTGTTAACATAAAGGGAAAGGTGTCACCTGCAAAGTGAGCAGCACCTGCTTCTGCAGCAGCACATTGGGGTGTTCACTGGAATTTTTTTCTTCAAGAGAAGAGCGACCTGACTTTGCTTATGGGTCATATTGAATCAAAACACGGGCTAAGATGGCAAGTTCAGAACAAAAAGTGAAAGGAGAAGAAAGAGAAGCCTCTTTATATAGAGAATTCTCTTTATTTATCCAAAAGTTAGAAACCAAAATTGCTCTTTGTGCTATCATTACATAATGCTTAAGTTACAAGAAGACAGCAATGTTTTGCCCTCTAATTGCTCACTTCCTTGCAAAGCCAAATAAAATATATATATGCATACACACACTTTAGAGCATTTTTAAATGTTTGTATAAAAGTCTACTTCATAAACTAACATTCTGGAACATTTTTTTATATCTCTTTTCAAACGCAAGGAAAAAATCTACCATGTCAGTTCCTTGTATCTCAGAGAACTATTGCAAGTTTTGGCTGGAGAACATGTGAAATGTGACATGCCAACATTTGCTCTGTTTGAGCATATGGTACTTGAAGCCAGTCCTGTGCAGGGAACAAAGATCAGAGCTCTGTTCTGCATGCTTTTACCTAGGGGTCTTGAAAAAAAAGAAAGAAGAAAAAAGAAAAAGAATCAACTATCAAGAGCAAATCGTCAGAAAGCAGATATGAATCAAACTGCTGAGCTCAAATCATGCCTAAATAGTTTGCCTACAATTATAATATCAGAAAGATAAAGACTGAACGGTTAACTTCATTCAATCCCAGTTAAAGTTGTGGTTGTGATAGGACAGTAACTACAAACGAAACAAAAGGTCCTTGTGACAAAGTTATGCTCCTAAATATAGACCATTGAGTCAATTAATGTTTACTTAAGTACTTGTCATCTAAAGCAGGAGCAGAGAAAACCATCAACATAACCAAAAGCTTGTGACACCAATTTGCATCCAGTTCCAAGAGCATGTTTTATTTATTTTCAATCAGGATCAATCAGGAAAGAAAATAATCAATGAAGTCACAGTCATGAGTGGTATTTGGCCATCTGGGGGCCCCAGTATCTCTCAGCCTGTATTGGAGACAAGGGAAAAAAATTTTTTTCAAGAGCACGGAGGAGCTCCATATGGTTGAGATCAAAGGTGTTGCTGGGTGCATGGTTCTGCTTTATTGCCAGGCACTGCTGTTAATTAGAAAACAAGATCAGAGGCAGTATTAAAATCCAATTAAATTGATATGAACAGATTGCCAAGTGATGTTCACTAATGTATAATTGAGCACCATGCAAATTTCGGTGGCTGCCTTTTGTTTTTTCTCCCCTCACTCTGGAATGAATGATGAAGCTATGAAGTTTTTCCTCATTGTAAAAGATAAACAAGTTAATGCACTGATCTAGGGGGTATTGCTTCAGTGAGTGATGAAAATGAGAGTGGAATATTAACGTGTGACTTTTGGGGGGCTTCTTTTATAATCTTATTTTGTTCTTCATTCTTTTATTATTATTGTTGTTATTCTTGTTATGGTGGTATCCAAATACATGCGCAGATCCTTCATCATTCCATCATTTCAGATATAGAGAAAGTTCCTTTGTAGCTGGAGATTTGATTCAAACAATTACAAAACCATGAATATTTCAAGTGACTGCTGGAAATTAACTTTCCAAGAACTATATGGACTTTATACCGTATATCTTTGTTTAGAATCCGCAGCTTCTATTAAATTTAATTACTTCCCTGTGCAGCTTTATATTGAGGGCGACTTCAAAACGAGGGCAGCAGCTATTAAATTTAATTACTTTCCCCTGCGGCTTGCATAGTAAAGGTGCATGGTTAAGGTGCAGCTACTAAATGAGGGTAGCTTCTAAACAAAGATATACAATATATTTATAATATATATATTTCTCCTTCCCTATCTGTCTGTCTTTAGTATATGCACTTTGTGTGTGTGTGTGTGCATGTGCACATAGTGCAGGTACACAGCTAAGTAAAATTATTAAATTCAAAATGCTAACTTTTATGCTAAAATCCATTACCTTTAAACTGTATCTCTGCTTCTTTCTCTCTTTGAATGGCTCACGTGGTTCCACTCACAATTCACATAGAGTTCAGTGTGACCAGCATCAATAAAAAACAAAATTCCAGGATGTAAAATTCATACAAATATTGCAGAAATTCTGAAGTCTTTTGGAAAAAATACAATTTTGTGTAGAGCTTACCATAAGAAATAACTGTAGACTCACAGATAAATGATAACTGTCATCCTTGCAAGCATAATATATTAGTATTATTGTGTTTTATCTAATCTATCCTTTGCTACTGTGAAGATGCATTGATGTAAAAGCTGGTTTTAAAAACAGGATCAAAGTTAACGCATAAAAGAACAATAAATCAAACAAGGCAATGTCTGACATTGTGTTCATGAGATATTTGTGGAGCTTTCAGAAATTGTTTAAATTCTCTTAAAAGGAAAACATATTTAATCAAATAATGTTAGTTATGCTTGTGAGCAGATGAACAGAACCGCTGTAGTATTTGTGCCTGCAGAGAGATCTGAAGTAGTGTTTGTCTTACCTGTGCTCATCATCAATGCAAGCAACATTATGAGTGTAGGCAGAGGGAAGGGTGGGCAGTTCAGGGTTTCACCCCTTCGTTCCATTTTAGGTAAAAACCATGTCAATACAATCTCATCACAGTGGATCCCATACCACTTTGATTAATTGCAAAACACCCCGTGCCCACATAAGGCAAGAACAATGTAAGGAATTTGTACAGCATCTCTATCTTATAAGTTAACAAAAATCCTTTGCAAAATTAGTATTAAACATTGGAAACTCTTTTACAGCATAAGTAAATGAAGAAGCTGTGATGTGTTCAATGCAGTTCCAAAATCATTTTAAAGAACCTGACGCTACCCCAGCAATAGTGGAATAGGAAAGTGTACTAGGAACTTTGGGAATGTTTAGTGTTCTGCCCAAACATTTTAAAAAGTAGCTTTATGGAAATAAGGAAGTTATATAACTCACTACTTATTCCTAAGCAAAAACATTCTTTTACATCAAAAATTTGAATTATGATCAGAATAAAATACATCAAGTTGAAATTCTGCATGCAAATGTGTTATAAATGGTTTTTTAGAAGTTTTTAAAAATTAAAATGGCTTTTAAAAAAGAAAAAAAAAATTGAGGGAAGACTTTCTTTTTTCCCCATTTTTCAAAAAATAAATGGAAGAAATTAAAAGTGAAAAAAATTAGAGGTGTTTTTGTTAGTTTGGTCTTAGTATTTTAGGGGATTGATGATTTCCTTTTGTCCTTCCCTTCTCACTTTGCTTATCACTTTTTATTGGTTTTCTTTCTTTAAGTAAAATCTGTCATGTGTTTCCAGTGAAAATACAATATCTGGGAATATTGCACCAAAAATTATTAGAGGAGTGAATAAATAGGAAACCTTTTATGATGCATACTTAACACCTTTGTATCTCTGCTTCATTGTTTCAGAAAACTCCAGTAAAAACCATCTTGACACCTCATTGAAAAATAGTGTTTTAACATTTCCTTGCCTGACAAAGAGTTTTGGTTAAGATGTTAGTCAACCATGCTACAGGATCCATAACTCATTCCTTGCCAAATGCCTAAGTTCAGTAGGAGGACTTTATTGATCAATGGATTTTGCAATTAACCATCAAGAGAGATGAACCCAGGTCCTGAACCAGAACACAATGTGTGCTTCCTCTTTATTAGTTAGGAAATAAAGCATGATGCAAAGAAATCAAAAGTTTTGTCTGAGGACTCTTTTCCTCTATTCTGTCCTTTGATGAGAGACTTGTTTAATTATTTTTAACTGTTTATACAGCTTTTTGGGTCCTTGGATTCTCACTGTGATGTCAAAGAATTACTGCTATACAGAGAAAGGGAAAAAGAATGAAGAGGAGAAGGAGCAATTAGACGAAAGACAATTAAACATGTTACTCAAGAAAAGAGATCATCAATTTACCCACAGTTATATTAATGTGATGTCTGAAACACCAAATTTCCTTCCAAGGTCTTCAGAAGGAGATGACAGCTATTACAGATGTGTGATGTTTTTACAGCAAGTCTATGCTACTTGTAATTTAGCCATAGTGGTGCTGTGGTCACAGAGGTTAACCCAGTTAACTAATTTCAAATTAGCTGAGTCTTTCTGCATAACATGGCACTGAGCAATGAAAACTAGCCTGAAAGAGCATTTCTGCATGTGAAAACATGTACAAATATGGATCTTTTGAAGGAGACCACTGAATTTTATAACGATGAGGGAAACGCAAGCTCAGGAGATCACACACCTAGTTGAGGTAAAGTAAAATTTGCCATGGTAATATTCCTAATTCCTTGTAACAGATAACTTATAGAAAACAGGATTTGTTATGTCACCACAATATACAATCCCAAGCTCCATGAAATAATTTGTTTTCTGACTGTGTGAAGGTACTGGCATTGATCTCACTTTTTTTTCTACTTACAAAGCAGAGCAACTAGATCCAGCGTAACACTTGTTCTGCTCCATATCCCTTCATCTCTAGGGGCAAATGTAGCCAGTATGTCTAAAAGACTCCACAGTGGATGTTAAGTTCCTTTCATCATAACTAGTCAACATGGCAACTGGTGCAGGTACAATGGACAAGCTTTTTTTCACTTTCTTAGTGCAAGTGTTTCCCTTTGAACTCTATGCTTCACTATGACCCAAGCTTTACATATTGGATAACAAGAATAATTTCATACTACTCTGTCTGTGGCTTCAATGCAAAGTTTGCCTTTAACAGAAAGCTAACTGCTGATCTTCAGACGCAAAGCCCAGGAGTCTATCAGCAGAGTTCGAAATTAGCTGAGATCTCACAGCCTGAGGCCACCCTGGTAACTAATGGCAATTTTACAATCATTAGTTTTTGCCTGATGGGCCAGTAGTAAGTGGGACCATGATCATGACCCAAATCTAAGAAAAAGGCCTCCAGGCCCAGCTTTTTGTCAGATTATGGCTTTACTTACCTAAGCTGGTTTTATCTTATTACAGTGTGTAAGCTGTGGTAAGCTTGATACAGACAGTATGGAAGAAAAGAAATCGACCTAACCTTAGCAGGGTATTAATCACAGGCAAAAGGTTTGGAGAAAGGATCTGGGGTATGAATGAGCATCATCCCTGCTGGTCACTACTTCATGTGCTACAAATTTTGCCTCATCATATTCATCTGGAAATTGGCAAACACAGTAAATAAGACAAAGGATTTCTATTTTGAAAATAAGTTTCCCAGATGAACACTTTTTTTATATACTTTCCTAATAGTGTGTTTTCAAGATGTTTACAAACAAGACAAACTCCTCTAAATAAATAAAATAATCCAGTACTCACTTCTGGAATAATTTTTAATTTTTCAGCTAACGACTACATAATGTGAAAACTTCTGGTGGGGAAAAATGGCACCTTGCTTTCATTTGCCAACTGCTTTTCAGTTACAAGAAACCAAGAGAGAATTTCTGAGTTGAGGCAGTGGGAAAATTTCAATGCTGAATAATTGTGAAAGTAAAACCAGTATTTTTTGGTTGTTTATAAGGTGTTGCAGGATTGAAACAAATCTCCCAAAATTCTCTAATGTTCACAAATTAACATGACAGAGCATGAGCCCTTGGATAACAGTTTCTGCTCTACATAGAAAGAAAAAACACCAGGTTTTAGACATGTTTAGAGCTCATTTTCAAAGAGCATTAAATTGCATATTGCAACCTCCCTTACAGCTATTCATGTTTCTCCTGAACCAAATAATCTCTGTTTGACCAACACGTCTCTTTGAAAACCCCAGGATTTGGGGGGAGGGACAGGTTGACTA
>NW_010313084.1:12513-33722 GCF_000700745.2 Antrostomus carolinensis
TGATGCATGTAAGTAAGAGGGTAATAGACAAAGAAAAGGGTGGTGGGGCTGTGTAGGAGATACTATCTAAACAGTGCTAGTACATGAAAGGATGGTGGCTATGTTGTATGTTTGTCTGCTAGAAAAATACAGGCACACATTATGGTAAGTAGAGAAAACTGATGGGAAGCCTGGGCTAGTGGGAATGATACCCAGCCCTTGTCATGCACACTTTTTCTGTGATTTGGTTTCTTTAGCTGTGAATAAAATTCAGTTCTATCTACCTATCTCATTAGTGTCAGAATTAACATTTATAAAGTGTCTTGTCACCCACGTCTATAAGACAATATAAGTACAAATTACTAGTGATACCAAAATGCAGAGATTTAGCAGAGATTTTCTCCTTTCATACCTAGGATGTGCCATGCAGTGCTTCTCAAACCAAATTATATAGTAATATTATATATTGTCTCATATTTCCCAATCTCACCAAGCTCTTTTCTTCACCCATTTTTTTTGTGCCTGCCTGGTCTCCTCTATGTTTCCCTTAAACATCCTGTACCACCGGTTTAACAAAGCATATGGAGGTAGATTAACGTAGGCTACGTAACCAGCATGGCCATTCCTATTGTTCCTATGGTTTCTGTCTAATTTTTAGATTGTAAATTTTGAGGTGCCAGGATAATAATTTTGTTCTCTATGCCTACAGCACAATAATAAACTGATCTATAGTTGTCTTCCAGACACAACAAAAACAACAACCTTGGTAAGGAGAAGAAGACCAAACTGTTTAATTAGTAAATCCAGACAAATAGAAAAATCATTCTGATCATTGTGAGGCAATTGAAATGTTATTGTGTCCCCTTTGTGCAAGATCTTACTATTTTTACTTAAATATGTTTGTAATGACAGACAGTTTAGAAGATTTCTGACTTGGCAAGAACAATGGCATTGTTCATCTGAACTTTGTCCACATTTGGGTGCTACATATTATTCAAAACCGTGAAATGAGAGCCATCTCCAACAGCACAGCCCCACCATAAACGCATCTACCAAGCCAATTGTCAGGAAGAAACGGGCAATGGAGGCTGGAGCAGCAAGTGTAACCCAAAGTCCTTCTCTTGCCACAGTGGTGCCTGATGGCAACACATTCACACGAAGGAAAATGAGCAGGGCGAGAGTCCTGTATTTTCCAGGAGGTGGACTGGAGATCACAGAGTACCAGAGACCTGTTGCCACATCAGCCACAGGGAAACAACACGTGGGCTCCTGAAGTTAAGACAACTCTGTCTCAGTATTTGAAACTTTTCTACTAGAAGTAGGAAACAGGTCAACAAAGTCACTGATTGATTGGCTGTCCTTAAAATTGTCACCTCTTAGAAGTCCTGGTGCTGTAACATTCATTCCTAGACTTTGCTTTATTCTCCTGCAGCTTGTTTGGGTCTAAAAACCAGTGAACATTTATTTTTGTCACTCATAGAGGAGCTAGGACCGTGAACTCACACAGGAGTGGGTTTTTTGAGAAAGAAGTTGCCATTCAAAAGCTGAACTGTGGTTCAACTATTTTGGAGAAACATAAGCAGATAACACAGTGCATTTCTTCATAGTGAATATGCTTGAATGGCTATTGCAATGAAACCAAAGATTTATCTAAATGATCATACACTTTCTGGTATCTGTGGGCTGAAGTGAGGAGAGAACAAGGATGTTAGGTGAGAGAAACATGGAAAGTGTTCTGCTACATTTTTTCAAACTAGTTCTGCAGCATGAATGAGAACCACTCACCTGGACTAGAACATTTTCAAGCAATAAATGAGCACAGTGACTAATGCTGAAATCAAAGTGAGGCACCCCTTACTTACACAACCTACCCACACATCTAGTTGGGTTCAGAAACACCAGCCTGATCTTAGTGGCCTGCTCTCAGATCCACTCACCTACTCCCAGCCTTGGAAGGCAGAGTGAATTTGGTAGCTGCTGACTAAATAAACCATGTGGGAGTATGTCTTTCAGACACAGATGGTATTAGTCCTCCTAAACTAAGGAGAGCTTGGCAATCACGAGGGGGACAGGAACTGGGGGAGGGGTGGCTAACCCCAAATGGGAAGGCAGCACTCAGCAGTGGATTCCAGGGGAAAGAAACCCAGTTACTAAAGACAGACTTTCTGCACTTTTTGCTTCTTAGTGGGATTAAGTAATTTGGGTTGTTTAAAAAAAATTACTGAATCAACACTCCTTTTTGCAGATTACATAGCTCTTTTTTAAAGAGAAAGTCACAGTCTGCTGGTGATGTCAATCACCTCTAGTTTTGCTAACAGGTAAAAGTCGTGAAGAAGACAGAGCATAGTTTTCACCAGCTTCAGCTGTCAATCTGATTGCTATATAGAAAGTGGTAGTTGCCCCAACAAGCCTTCCTGATATCTTAATAGTCCCTTTTCCTGGACACTGTCATTTTGTATCTAGGAGGATGAGTTTGATTTTGTGAAATCCACTTACCTCATGATGAACCTGCACTGATTTCTTGGGTGACTGAGAAGGATAGAGGCTCAAATCCTGTTTGTTCTCAGGAAAGCTTAGGTTTCTTTCAAGACTTCAGATTCATTCCCTTGTAAAAGCAGACCTGGAGGTATGAGTCAATAGCTATTGATGGCAGGGGAGAAATTCTCATCAATTTCATTGGAGGCTTGCCCAGATTCTAATTAACCAATTCATTGGCCTTCCTAACAAGGGTACCAAAAAAACCCAACTTAACAGCTTCAGAAATACCTAGAAAATGAAAATAAACAAATTACCCCAGGAAGAATGGTGGTAATCAGTGATAGGGAAATCTTGTTTGGAGAAGCTTGAAAGTTTTTTTCAAATATTATTTTTAGCAGCCACCCTAGAAATTATTAACTTTTTTTACCTAATTTTTAATTCTGCTCTTGTATTGTTTATCCCTCCAGTTATCTGCTTTCAAATATGGATGAATCTACTGACTGAAAATTAAACATAAATATCCATGCGCTTTATATATTTAGTAACAAACACATACACATATATGTACAGTGTATTTGCATTGTTGCCTGGGAACAAAATGCCTATTTTTAGTTAATATCAGGTGATTTTAATTTACAAGAACTACCTCGTCTCTCAGCATTTTAAAGAGCGTACACAGAGGCACCTGCATGCTTCTAACATTTGATGTATCATTAAATATGCCTTCTCACATTTGGCACATAAACCCTGATAAAGTTTCACCTTTTAACGAAATAAATGACTCAATTAACAAGATGAAAAACAGCAGTGTGGTGGCAGACCCTCTTGGTGGCAAAAAAAAAAGGATAAAAAAGAATTATCTCAGCAGGGTGTTAATACAAGGAGTGCCACAACACACAGCGGGCACCTGGTTTGATTGACAGCCACCCAGCAAAGCTGACAGATTTGTCAGCTTGCTGACCGCTGGCTTGAGTCTCTCGCACCACCCTAGGAATAAATTGTTGCTCAGGAATGGCTGGGCAAGCACTCACTTGTCTCTGTTAATCTAATTGAATTTTTTTAAGTTGTTTTCATTTTTATCTGCTCCTGTGTGGAAACGTTCGTTCCTGGAGCAGCAAATTTTGGCACCCTTAGATGACTAACCTCCTCACATTGCTGCTATCTTTTGAAGGAAGGCACACATACAGATACAGGGCCAAATTTATTTCTCAGCTCCCAGGGCTTGAACGGATATAACTGAGGTACAAGTTGACCTACCATGAGGAAAAATTGCCTTTTTTAATAGGACTGGAATTTAGGACTCCTGTATTCAGGGCCCTGTTTCTCCATAAGGTCCCAGCTGACAAGGAGCACTATTCATGCATGATATATTCTATATGACCAGAAACCAAGCAGAAAGGAGAGTTGGAAAGTTGCTATCCCTTTCCTTGAAGTGGACAGTAACCTTCATGTGAATATCTGCTGTGCTGTTCAATGGGAAATTAAGAGAGCAATATGGATGCCTATGGAGAAAACTGGAACTTTGACTCAAAGACAGTTCAATACTGTCAGATACGGAAGAGCCTGCCAATCAGCTGAAAATCTGGCTAAGCGAGGATAGCCTTGTTTAAAGAGATGATCAGGAATTGCACAAAATAAATCTGCAGGTATCTCAGTTTCTGAGGTTAGTAGATGTAAAACCGCAACCTCTATTATATAATCAAGCATGTGCCTACATGAATGACATCTTTATAATTGTATGCTGTGTTGCGTATTATTAAGCACTGAGAATATGTATAATCAGTCTAGATCTAGGAACTACCCTTTACAGAGCTTTTTTAATGTATGAGATAAGGAACTAAATATGTTCTGGGTTGACGCAATGCTGATCTCCCCAATGCTACCAAAAAAGGTCAGGTTGCTTTTAGTAAATCTTTTGAGATACCATACAGAAGACTTAATGTTGGATCTGCTCTGAGGTACTGAATTCTGACTGAAGGAAGATGCAACTAAAATAACTTGATGATAGTTTTTATTTGCGTAAGACAGTTTTGCTTGTCTCTGTGCAACAAAGCATTAAGAATTCAGTACTCAAAAGCTTTATTTAATTTCAAATGAAAATGTTCCAACTTACATGGCAAAACCCTAGGATTAGCTCTTCAGTTCCTGTGAATGAAGAATATTTATTTTCAAGCTGAGCATTTCATATTACCTTAGTACCAAAATGTATTTGTAATGTTCGCCAAGAATGGACAAGTCTAGCACTCATTTAACTCAAGGCAACTAGTGTCAAGTTATTCTCATAGTTCTACGGTTTCATACCGATTTTCATCTTGCCTCTCTGTTGTGATTCTAAAGATAATATCTTTTTACCTTTCTTCTGCTTACTGTGATGAAGTTCTGCTTTCTCTAATGGAACCATCCTTGTGAAATCAATAGGGTTGTTTGTTGAATCAGATGATATTAAAACAGAATATACATATATGAGTCTGACCTTCAGCTAAAAACTTTCATGATAGTTAGATAGGTGATTATTTCTAATAGAGATTAGGATTTGCACTGCAAACTGTCAAGAAATGTCAGGATAAATAAAGGTATGCATTATTTTCCTGTCTATTCAATAAACTCTGAGAAAAAGAAAAGTAAAGTGTCCTTTATATCCTGAAGTAAATGGGTTTGTATTTGCTTTAACATTCTTATTTAACTGACACCTTCTTTGGAATAGATCTGTGAACAAAACATGTGAATAGAGAGCCTGGGAATATTTCCTTAATTTCCATACAGTACATCTTCAAAAGGTATATAGTGACATGTGGAAGGAATTAAATTTAATAGGTCTTTCTCAGGACCATTTGACAGTAGTACTGAAAACAAAACTGAGAGTGAAACATGCACAAAAACCGGGCAAGTCTAGTACTAGAAATTACTAGTTTCCAGCATTTATCTAGAAAATCATTAAGCTCTAGACTTTTTTAATATCTCTTATTGTGCTTCAGACTGGATGATACTAAGAGGAATAGCCATTTTGCTTTACTACGGATAACTTTTTTCCCTTTTTAATTTTAACTTCTTTTTATGATAGCCACCTTCAGAGAGAGAAAGAGGGATAAAAATTGACATTTTTTTGGAACTGAAGTTCTCTTCCAGAACAGAGCAGTACAAGTCAAGTTCTAACTACTAAAAAATCAGAATTTTACATTGATCTTCATATGACTTTTGTGATTTTGAATAGACAGATATGTTGACTTTACTTGATTATCTGTGTAAGCATTTTTTTTTCCCTTTTTAATAGCTCTGAATAAAGTCTTAGGGTAAAGGGAACAGTACATCATTAGCCCTTACCAGCCCCCTAGAGCTTGAGGATAGTTGCTTTTTAATTACAAAAGCAGAAAATATTGTTACACAGGAAGTGCAAGCACACCAAACATTCATGCAGTACAGAAATCTTTTTCAAGAAGAAAACATTTTCCTAAAAAATGCTTCACTTCTTAATTCTATTTGTTCTATAATAGATTTGGTACTAGGTGGAAACATCAAGTCCCTTCCGGTTTATAACACAACATTCACAATTAAATGAAGTAACAGGCAAGTGTGGCTTAGGACATCTAAGCATATTGGAAACACTGCAGAGAATTTAGTATTGTGTTTCCTGAGAACCACTATATCTTAAAGCACAGAGGCCCAGCAAAGATGACACATTTCAAAAATGATGGAGTTAGGAGTTATAAATAAATAGGCTTTTATATACATTTTCACTTAAAAACTCAAGTAAATTAAGAAAAAATATATATGTTATTCTGAGTGTGGAGGTTTCATTCTTTTGGTTTGCAGCCAAATACAGTAGCTCTTTCACTTTCCCCCCTCCCCAGGGAGCAGGGGAGAAAATTGAAAGGATAAGGGCAAGGAGACTCACAGGTTGAGATAAAAACAATTTACTAATTAAAAATAAATGATAATGATAATAATAGTAAGAACAGAATATACAAATGAGTGATACAAAGTGCAATTGCTCACCACCCACCGACCAATGCCAGCCTTGTGCCAGCCAGCGATTCCAGAGTAGAGACAGTCCTAAAACTAAAATCCCAGAAGAGCAAGCCCGAGTGATCCCTAGGAGAATACCCTCCAATTTCTGCTCAACCTGGGTTACTGTACTGACATGATGTGATATGATACGGAATATCTCATTGGCATATCCAAAAGCCAATTTGTGGTTTTGTTACTTACTAGTGTTCTCCCCGCCCAGTCCTAATGCAGACAAACATGATGGCCTTGGACTGCAGCAGCAACTAATAACATTAGTACTTTATCAACATGCTTCTCATAACAAATCCCATACTGAAATTAAAACACAGCTATTCTAGCTACTAAGAAAATTAACTCTATCCTAGTGAAACCAGGACACTGAGTTATGTAACATTCAGTATCCCTATCCAGAAAGGTTTTACTCCATACCAAGAAGAATATATGTGTAACAACATAAATGGCATGAAGTCTTGGATCCATGCAAGTCATGGAAAAACTCTTACTGACTTTATTGATGAGCAGCATTCCTTGCACCCATGCAACTCAGAATACTCCCAAATAAAAATTCAATAACGTTTAGCTCACCTGTCCAAATATGAACATAAATATTAATCCCAATTCACTACTGAGTCACTGCTATTATAGTTATACATGGAACAGTTTTACATTAAGCTAATTATTCTCTCCACAAAATATGAATTATTTCAAAACAAAGGATGCTATAATCAATCTCTGTCTGCCTCTGTGCTTCTGTCTATATAAGAATTCAGATTGCTGTAGGTGACTTGCTAGCAAGTAAAATTTCGTTTATATGAAGTGAGTTGTGCCTGATTTCTTCAGGAGGGAATAAAAAAGGCAACAGAAATATCTTTCATGATTGTAAATCCTCAGTTTAATGGAGTCCTAAAAAGTCAATTTGGCATTTTCCTACACTGTAAACATTTTATTTTCAGGAACATCATCCGGATGATCCAAATGTGATACAGAACCAAGAGCAAGGGACACATGTCCCAAATACAGAAGGCAGATCAGATTTGCAATGTCCAGTGAATAACATTTGCAGTGACCTTTATGCATAAATGCACAAAAGGAAAAACAAAACACAAAACTTTTCCAAAACTTTGTGATCCGGTTGCAGAAATTCACCCTTTGTAAAAAGGATAAATTCAATGTGAAAATTTATAATTATCATTGATTTGCCAAGCTGTACTGGTATAAACTGAAGTGTTACATATCTTATGATATAACTCACAATTCTCTGATTTTTGTTCTGCAGAAATTTGGTTGAAATCTTTGCTTATAAGAAATTAAATGCTCATCTATCATAAGAATCAGAAACACGTTCAGGAATCACATAGTGTTTTTCATTTTTGTATGCAAGAAAAAAGAAATATGAAACAGAATTCAGCATATGGATGAATAAACCCGTAATTTATTAGATCGGTTTTGCTCTGATCAAGGGAATAGCTCAAAGAAAAAAGGTCAGAAGGACTAGTACTGTTAATATGCAATTGATGAAATCCTCAAACATATATTGATCCACTTTTTATTACATTTTTAAACCCTTGACTGTGAATATGTCCCAATAAGACAATAACTATAGCAAATATAATTTGCTGTTCTTAATCACAGTAGATGTTCTTCTCCCTCTAAAGATCATAATGCTGAAGATATTTACATCCAATACACAAAGTGAATTTGCCATAGACTGCATTTCATACATTGCCCTCTTTTTCCACATTTGTTTCTTCAAGCATATCATCCCTATATTTGACACTATCTGTTCTAACATATTTTAGTCACACATGGAAACCCCAAATAAACTTTCCTGACAATATAAATTGTTACTGCAAAATAGCATAATAATGCATTAGACCTCTACCCCCTAAAAAACCTTCACTGCCTTATTCATTACTTAAATAAAAAGAAAAACCCAAGTTAACTGTCAGGAGTTTTTTCTCTCAGAGCTGTAGAATTTCACAAGGAATTCAATCTACAGGGAAAACTGGGGATAGCTGGTCGCCCAGACAGGCCTGCCCCGGGAAAGTCTTTCTGCTGCTTGTGTTTGACACAGCTTGAGGCGAAGCAGGTTGTATAGGCCTTGACCCAGCAAGGTCATCATTTTGTGAGCAATTCTGAGGCCTGACATCTGCTGCCTGGCTTTGAGTAAAAAACCAGACCCCCTTAGCCCAAACACAGTACTGTGTAAAATAATCCCTCAGCAAGGATCCTAAACTTCAGTGAAAAGGCTAAATGGCCCCCTTTTTGTCTGGGTGTCCAGGCTTTTTAGTACTTCCTTGTCATATAGCAGAGAGTGCAGAACAAAACCATTCCCAGAATGCAGATAAAGGCCATATTCTCACAACTCCACGCCATAACTCCTTCACCTCATGCGGGACTCGCATTTACACACCGGGTGCATGGCTTTGCAAACAAAAAGGGTTGCGCATGCAGTAGCTCAGAGGCATATACTTTTCTTCTAAAAATATATTCAAAATGGTGTCTTTTCCTTCACAATTTTTTTTTAAAAATCCATTGTACCAAATGAAGTACATGCTGTGTATGTGCTATTTAAAAATTATTAAGACTACGTACAAGAAGTGAGAGACATGATTCTCAGACTTCCTGTTTCTCCACCTGGGACAGGAACTTGGAGGAACCTGGTGACCCATATAGAGATGGCTTTATGCCATGGCTGCTGCTAGATTTTGAATTATATTGAAAGACTTTCAGTCATTCTGGCTACAGAAAGAGACTGATGGAGGGCACCTGATAACAACCTGCTTATAGGGAACATCCACAAAGCTAAAGTGTTACAAGGACCAAAACTGTCAGGACATGTGGAGCAATATGAAAGCCTGCCTAGAGGACAGGTTACGACAGTTAGGGTCTTTTTCTCAGAGCCAAGTTAAAGCACTCTTGAATTAAATCTAATCTCATAGCAAAGGTCAGGGAAGCCCCTGCATTTTTCTACAACACAAATAAATTTTGTCTTTTCCTCATCCCCGCAGTTCCATCTAGTCCCAATCACAAGTGAAAACTAACTCCAAAGCAATTCTGAAAAATGTATTTATTTTACAATGCAAATCACACAGTCTGGGTTTTCCACTCTAAATATCCAGTGATATCTTCCCATGGCAGCTGCAATGCTGCAAGGCTGCAATGATGCTTGCTGCACCCCAGCAGAAACAGTTGTCTATGCCACAATCTCCCCTCAACATCTCCCCTTTACTCATGTCAACACAAGATGGAAGATTGAATGAGGAGCAAAGTAAATGTGACCTTCTTCCTAAATCTGTCGGATACTTTAAGACTAGGCAAATAAGTTCATCAGAACAGCTAGGGCCAAATATTTTCTGAGAATTGCCTAGGAGCTTCTAGGTAATATTCCATACAATATTTCTAACCTGGAATACCCTGCACGCACACAGCTATTCACCTTCCAGCACATCATGATCTGTCCTTCTGTTCTCTTCTCCCCTGGCAGAAAAATTCAACCTGTCCTCAGGTTTTACTAGCACAGGACACTCTGGTTGAATCCTCTCTAATGCTAAATCAGGCCCAAACAAGGATATCAATATTTTTGTTCTGTAAGTCCTTTGATTTTTACTGAGAGTTGTAAACCCTTTAGCCAATGTCTACTGGTCTTTGGTAAAGGCTCACAGGAATCAGATGATCAAGACAAATTGATAAGCAGTGTTCCTTTGGAGAAACCATGACAACCCTGAGGGAGATTGGTCTGTAAATGCATTGACCATATTGGTCAGCAGTTTATTAGGCTGTAGAATCATTTTTGAACATACATACCTGTATGTGGAGTTTATCTCCTCAAGAAAATCTGCATTTCAAGGAAATCATTCAATGGTTCCTTATAAACAGGCACCTGCATTTAAGCAAAGATAACATCCTTATGAACTCTTGCTGTCACAAAAGGATTGTCATTCAATGTATGCATTCACCACTGTGGGTAAGTATCCTGCACTCCTTTCTATTACTTAAAGTCCTTATGTAGTGTGGGATTCTGCACTTCATGCATGCTGGGACATGCACAGGAGTACAATCACTCTGTATCTGAACAACAAACTTTGATAATGCCTTAATTCTTCTCTTACTATGCCACTGCCCTTGCCTATTCAAAGCTGTTGGTTTCAATTTAAAATAGAGTGATTTCTTTATGTAATTCTCTGTACCACGATGTTAACTAGGCAGGAACACTTCCAACAAAAATAAAAATAAATATCTCCCAAATTTCTGTTTTAAATCTGTAGATCGCTAAATATGCAAGTAGATTAAGCAATTCTAGTTACAAGATTTTAAATTAAAGGATAAGTGATATTTCAATTAATAAAATTTGGAAGTTTGGTCTCACTTAAGAAAAGGTAAAAAAGGGTTTCTAGACAGTATATTAGGCTTTGCTGGTGGAGGATGGTCAGGAATTTGAGACTGATGTGGTTGGCCTCAATCCCACTATCTGAGATAGAGAGATAGAGGGATCAAAGAAATGGAGCTGCCATCTACCACCTCTTTTCCCTGCCAGGCCAGGAAAGTGTGATAGTAGAACAAACCCAAAATTTTTCTTAATGTGATAAGTTCCCTAAAATCAGGATATGCAACAGTTTGCCTAAGGGGAAAGAGATAGAAGAGGGATGCCTAGTCTGGCAGGGTATGTTTTCTGAGAATAATGTCTTCCATCCATTAACACCATCAGCTGCCTATTTATCTCCCTACTTGTTTCCCTAGTCTCCCTGGTAGACCAGATAGGCTTATACCAAAATAATCTTTTTTCTCCTGTTCCCTAGAAAGCCTGTTCTCTACAAGTTCCTGGGTAACCTCTTGTTATTGAACTAAATTATAATTCCTTAGGATTTGCATGGCAGGAAGGGTTTTTTCACTAACTAAAGGATAAAGGAGAAAGTATATTCACTATGCAAGTGTTGAACCCTTCCTCCTCTGTTTCAGATGTCACTTGATATAGCTGTAGACATTTCCAAATTATTTTGTGGCACTGAGGCCCTTCTGACTTACTAGTGTTTTACGATATGGTGCCTATCTTTCTTGGCAGTTTCTGTAATGTCCTTTCTTCCTAGCTTTAAAAAATGTGAAGTTCTACTTATGATGTGCTTTTATTAGGTTTGTATCAATAAGAAAATCTTGCTGAGGTTTGAATTGACGAAAAGTGCCCTGATAAGATTCTTATTTTAAAAAAACCTCTTCTAAAGATTTGTGCTGATAATTATGCACTGATTAATTGGATTAATTTCCTGGATGATCAAAGCATGACAGGTACTTTATAATGCAGCTACAAAATGATGGCTCTCAACAGCCACATGATGTGTTATGCTTTCCTAAATCTGGCCCAACCGGCATAGAGGAGGAAATGAGGCTAGCAGAGAACAGATAGGAAATATACTGTTTTCTAGAGCAGTTCTGATTCACAAGCTGAGACATGGCTTAATGAGAAAGATGGGGGAAGGTATCAGTGACTAGACTGTGGGGGCAGCCCCTTCTACAGTGGACACACTCACTAGTTGTAATCACTCATTCTCAGGATCCCTAGGAAAGCTACGATTTGGAAAGAGAAATATAATATGTCCATATCCATCACTGGTAATAAAGATTCAGTCTGTATTACAGAGCACAGGACCAAAGTAAGTGCTATGATTAGCAGTCTTTTCTACCATGCTCTTGGCATCCTGAGCATTTCCAGGCACAAAAAGATCAGTGTCATAGGAAATGGCAGCCTGGGTGACTGGATCAGTCTACAGAGCCTCAGCTAGATTGTTAAACATCAAACAGCCTCTTGTCTGTCAAGCACAACTTCCTGAAAAAAAAAGTTATTTTTTCTTCATTTACTGGAATCCTTCTGCCCATTGACATCACATTGGCATCAAGTTTGTGATGGTATTCCCAGCTTGAAAACCTGTCAGAATTTCTGTAACAAGGCAAAATAGTCACACCAACATGAGAGCTCCACCTTTCGTCTTTCTATTCCTCTAAGCCATCCTGGAACCTTGATGCTATCCAGTCATTCTCCCAGTCATTGGTATAGTCAGTGCTGTTGACAAGCCAAAGTATCTCAGGGACAGACATAATCCACAGGATACCTGGGACACTGAAGAAGTGTGCTGCATGGTGGAGGACCACGTGAGGTATCATCTTTGATAGACACTCTGGACATGCAAAGAAGCTGGAACTGTCTGTGCTAGCACAGAGAACTATCATCCTGTTCCCTTGACTTCGGGCCAGAAAAAGGTATTTCAATAAACAGATTGGACATTTGGGGTTAGCAGCAAAGCCATGTGGGAAAGCATTATGTCAGACAGCAATGTGCTACTGTAACTTCTTTGGAGGATAAATTAATTCCTGTTTCTGCAAGAATGAAAATTGCATGGAAACGTTGACAATGACATCCTTATAAATTATTGGGTCTTATAGATGCGGGTGTTTTAATAGCGATGCAAGCTGGTTTGTCCTGGTATAAATTGTCCATATAGTCAAAATCTTGATGTCACAAAATATCTGTGAAAAAAGGGAGATGAGGGGAAGCAGTCATATTGCAAGATGCATCTCAATTTTAAACCAAAACAAATGTGTTTGAACAGTTTTTCCTAGTCTGTCAAGGAGTTTCAGACCCTAAAGGTATTTGAGCCTGTTCCCTTTCTCCTTAGGTACAATCACTAATCTCTCTCACTACTTTTTTTCAAAGATGCAACCTACTTACCTGCCACATAAAATGCAGAAACTCATATTATCATGGTTCAGCTTTAGAGATTTACATTAGAATCAGTGAACCTCATTTTAGCACAATATATATGGTGAGCAATACAGTGAGAGAAGACTGGGTTTATTCCCCAGATAAGTCATTTATTTCTTTCCTCAAAGAAAAATCTAATATCCTGAGATCAGATGCATATTGAAGCTGTAGTGCAAGGGGAAAAAAAGAAAAAAAAAAAAAAAAGACTTCGGTTGGATTAACATGTTCAAATTGGACACTCACTATCTGTATTCTCTGCAGAGCTGACTCCATACATATTGCTTACTGTATACCACATATGAGACTGGCTTAAACATTTTCCTTGAAGAAGTACATGGCCTGAACTTATTTACCTAGCAAATAATTTATGAAACCTTGTATTTCTTTTCATGTCAAAGTTTTATCATCATATTGCTTAATGTATTTGTCAACTATGAATTTCAGGGATTCAGGCCATGAACAGATGTAAGTATCACCAGAAAGTCTGCATATGTTCAAACCCCTCAATAAACAGTTCAGGAAACTGGTAGATATTACGGAGTTATTATCTTTTTTTCTTTTTAATCAGTAACATCTAAAGATTGTTATAATCATTTTATTGCAAAGAGATCCAAGAGGAGATTTTAAATGGTCAAAATGGAATTTTTAACTGGTCATTTTTGCCAATTATCTGCCAAAATCTGGAATTACTCAGTTTTTCACTCTTTGGGCAAAATGCAGAAATGGAAAAACTTACATTTTAGTAAGCATGAGACAAAGGCACTATTACTATATTTTTCAGACAGTTCTACAACCATCCTTTAAAGTCCCATGATGACCACCATCCTTCCCATGCCCATGGCATCCTTTTCCTCCCCTCGCCCATCTCAGTAGGTTAGAGATTACATCCCCTCTACTGCTTGCCTTCTAAAGCATTTACACAGTTGCCACCACAGGGCACCTCAGGGCTTTTGTGAGGTCTAACCCACGGTGATTACTCTGTGGCATGGGCTCTCTATGGTTCGACCAAGGATGAAACCTAGACCTCAGCTCTGGTTTTCACAATCACAGATTGTCTCTTACCTGTCAAAATCTGGTGAATTATTCAAATTTGAGATTCACCTACTGCCTTGATTTAATTTAGCTTATTAGGGGGTAAAAAAGATGAACTATCTTTTAGAATCATAGAATAATAGAATGGTGTGGGTTGGAAGGGACCTTAAAGATCATGTAGTTCCAACCCCCCTGCCATGGCAGGGACACCTTCCACTAGATCACGTTGCTCAAAGACTCTTCCAACCTGGCCTTGAACACTTCCAGGGAGGGGGCATCCACAACTTCCTTGGGTAACCTGTTCCGGTGTCTGACCACCCTCACAGTGAAGAACTTCTTCCTAATATCTAATCTAAACTTACCCTCTTCCAGTTTAAATTTCCCCTTGTTCTATCACTAGCTGCCCTTGTAAAAAGTCCCTCCCCAGCTTTCTTGTAGGTCCCTTCAGGTACTGGAAGGCCACTATAAGATCTCCCCAGAGCCTTCTCTTTTCCAGGCTGAACAGCCCCAATTCTGTCAGCCTGTCCTTGTAGCAGACATGGTCCAGCCCTTGGATTATCCTCATAGCCCTCCCCTGGATTCATTCTAACTGGTCCATGTCTTTCTTGTGTTGGGGGCTCCAGAACTGCACACAGTACTCCAGGTGGGGCCTTATGAGAGCAGAGTAAAGGGGGAGAATCACCTCCCTTGACCTGCTTGCCATGCTTCTTTTGGTGCAGCCCAGGATACAGTTGGTCTTCTGGGCTGCAAGCGCACATTTCTGGCTCACGTTGAGCTTCTTATATCTTTTATATAATATCTTTGGAAAATACAGGAACCTTTCAGTGATGGTATACTGAGAGCATTCTGTAATAATAAGATCAGTATTAGGGTGCATATTATCAGAATTAACATGGGAGCTTAGTCCTCTGGCCATGGCCAAGACCTCCACTCTCCTAAAGTGCTAACAAAAATAAGTCCCATATGTCAAATTCTCTGAAATTATTTACAATCTCACTTAGAGATAAGAGACAACAAACTGATGCATATAGCTAACTAGAGATTGTGGAGATAATGCAGCCCTATGTGGTCAGCACAACATGCAGTGGCCTCAGCGACTTAACCACTGCTGATTTTTTTGCAAGAGGGAGGAGGTCAGTCACAGGTGTTGGAGCAGAGGGGATGGGAAGGAGGTCACCTACCCAGAGGTATGACAGTGAGGTCTGCACTACACAAGGACACACAAAAATATAATTTGAAATTCTGACTTTAACCTTCAAAAAAATTGTTTCTTGTACAATATCTGGCCCAGGAGCACCCCTAGGGTGCATTCAGACACAAACGGTTGCACCATGGCAGAGATGCTTAGGTGTAAACTATCCCACCTCCACTCCCACCAGCAACCAGGCAAATGGTTCCTGTGGGCAGCAGCAGTTTGTAAGCCACACACCTTCAGCAGAGCATAACCTTAAATGACTTCTTTTTCTTTTTTCTTTTGGTGTTGAAAGATGCTTCTTATCCAAAGGAACATGCGTGTAAAGAGATGCGTGATGGAGCCTAAACTGCAGGTGTTTTATTGAGGGCACCGTCTCGGTCGGGTTGGCTCTAGTTACAGTTTCACCCCTTTGCTCAATGCTTTTATTTATAAATAACATTATCCTGGAGGGGAGACAGCAGAGAATATCAGCACATATGGTATGTCAAATCCCCTACTGCTTGGAGACCCTTGAAATGCTTAGGTACAACAGGGCATGCTTAGGGCTCTGAAAATCTTGCCTTTTGTCATTTTAAGCCCAGCCCTTAACATTATTTTAATTGAGTTGTTTTGAATTTAATTATGCATCTGTTGTATAATATACTTACAATAAATACCTCTAGTTATTGCTCCTTAAAATCCCTTTCTTTCCAATATTGACTGCTCTGATTTACTTTTATGCAAACAGCCTAGTCAGATTTAATAAAATGTCTTAGTAGCATGTTTAATGACATCATTCCCCCTAGGGACAGTTGGGAAAATGACCTTCCATTTTACGAAAGAGGAGGATTAATTTTTATTGTCTGCCCCAGTTAATGTGTGTTTAGACATAAAGGCCTGATCAATATGACAGAGAGTATAGTGATTTTACTCACAGTAGTTTCTAAATGGACATTTCTTACTAATCCATTTTTATAAATCACTTTAAAGGCCTTATTGATCTTTAATTGGGAGTTACACCTAATCACTCGAGTGCAACGCATGGCTAGTTTGAAACATTTTAACCCTCTCCACACAACTCTTTAAAATGCCCATCACAAGAACTTTTGCCCTCTCCTCCCCTTCAATACACTTTATGTAGCATCCTTAACCCACAAACAGGTCTTACCCAGATAATCACACATCAGAGAAACAAAATACTCGGGAAAAGGTTATACCAAAAACTGTAAAAAGACAGTATTGCATATGTGTGTCAAAAATATGCTCATACAGAACTAGGGGTGAAAAATATATTTCTTTCTATTTCTTTCTTTGGACTTTTAAAATAAAAAAGTGCAAAGCAAATACATACAGTGGAAAATCAGGAGCTACACTATATGACAGGCTTCTTTTCCGTCTCTGACTTCATCAAGCTTCGAATCATAATTGTTAACTATTCCTTTCTTTTATTAAAGATCAAGTCATGCTGTAAAAGTGTTTGAAGAAGCATATAAACACACGTCTGAACAAACATATTGCCTTGTGGAGAAATTTCAGTGAAATTTAGAAACCCATAAGTGGATCTTGGAATTTTGTATTGTTCATATAGTCCTAGGATTCAGAATGGATAACAGTTCTTTTAATTAACTCACTGTTCTTGCATGATGCAAGTGTGTCTGTATGTGTTTGTGGATGTATGGAAATAGGACACGTATACATGTACCTGTACCCTACTAAGTAATATTATAAAGATACACCAGTATGTGCACAATTAAAAAAAAACAAAGAGCTTGACATATTAATAAAATAAAATTATATTTTTACATCCTTTGAAAAGTTTTGAAAAAACTGAACCCCAAGATCTTCTTCCCTTCTCACCAAAGCATTCCTTTGAACTGAACAGTACCTCATGATTTACACAAATATACTAGTGTAATTATATGATAATATTTATGCTCATAGACCAGAAAAATGTCTTCATCTATTTTTACCATAGAGTATTTTATGAATGATTTTTTAAAGAATCCTTGCACTTGGGGAGCAGACAGCACTGGATTGGAACCTATTTTATTACTTATTTATTTACACAAATGGAAAACATTAACACAAAATGTTAAACTTCCGTGGTTACTGCATTCCTATAGATTTCTTGATAATGGCTGAATTAATTTTAAAGATATTTAAGAAAACATCCTCCTTGACTGAGACTTTCCAAGCCAAGAAAACCCACAAATACAGTACTTTGCAATCACAATGTTTACATTATTATCACATCAGTAATATGAGCTTTTCTCTAGAACACTAAAACACAACTTTGAGAGAGAGAGAGTTAGGAAGAAAGGAATTTGGAAATAAGTATTAAAGTTCACTGGATAAATTTAATCTGCTTAATTGCTACAATTTCTGAGTTTCCACCATGGTCTTCTATAGGATTTTCTGTTCATCAAGGATCACTATATCAGAACAAAGACTAACACAGTACTCTTGCCTAGGGTTTTTGTCTGTAACAGGAACAACCTGGAACTACACTGTTCTCTTAACGAGTTCAAAGACCTTCGAACTGAAAGACTAACAGATGCATCTGTTGCAAAACCCAGTAATGGTGAAGATGGCTTTTAGTATTTCAAAACTGCCTCTAAACAAATAATTGTCTACTATACTCTGCCACCATTTCAGGTAAGTATAGACATTTCCCAGTTTAAAAGTACATAGTGCCATAAATTTCTAGAATCAAGAAAAAGAAAATCCCAATTTTTTTTTTTCTCATTTTTAAATTTATTTTGGTTTTCCTTCCTTTAAAAGAAGATGGGGTGGAAAAAAGAGCAAGGTGATTCAGGTACAACTCTGCAAAGTTACAGGAAAACTTCTGCCCTGCAGCATCACATTTTCCCCTTTTATCCCAGAAAAATAACCAGATGTTAGATTGCACTTGTAAGGCTGAAGCTGAAAGAGTGAAAGACACACTATCAGTTTGCAGACTGGAGTAGACTATGTGAAAGTTTTTATCTATGATTCTGTCATTTAGGAGTATCTATTTTTTAACATACTTGCTAAGCTAATTTCAGACTCTTTTTGGTGAGTTAAATGGAAGAGCTTGAAACGTATACAATCTTGCACCAGAGAAAGGAATGTCTCATGTCTAACAGTAATGATAAATTCCACCTTTTTTGGAGAAGACAAGCCCAAATCTTTACATCTAAGACTGGCAAAAGGCGAGTAGGATTTAAGCTGGATGTGAGCTGCAAATGGTCCTAGAGCTCACTACATATATATGGGTGGAGATTTCCCATCTAGAAAGTGGGCAAATTCTGACCTGCTTTAGAAAAAACTTCAGAGTAACCCTGGATGTCTAGTGGTTTAGCTCCCGTTTGAGCAGTCAGTAATTTTGTGAAAAAGAATGGACTAATCCAACTGATAACTTTCACAAGACCAAGTGTCATTAGGATTTGACTTTCAGCTCACTTAAGACTTCACATCTATGGAAAGTGTGGCCAGCACTTAGCTGAAACATAGACAGCAGCAGTTTCTACTGCGGAGAGGGAGCCTGGGTTGGGGGAAAAGGGAGGAGCAGAACTCAGCTCAGATACTTAAATTAAGCGATGGGGTCACATATTCTATGCAAGAGGACAGAATGGAGTGGGAATGCTCATCCAAAACTTTAACCAAATATAAGCACTTGGAAAATGGTTTAAAACACAGTTACTGAATGAACTGAAACTTCCTATATTTTCAGAATCAGCAATTACTTTTGTCATTTGTGGTTATGAGATAACTATTAATGTGACTAGTGATTAGCAGGTGGTTTTTGCTTCTCCTGGACTCTGACTTGTAAGTAACTGAACAGGAACATGATGCTGCAACTTTTTTTCATTAGTATAACAACAGCATGGGAGTAACAATTGGTTTGCAAGATAAATGTTAAATAATGAAATCTGAAGTGGAAATGCATGTGGCAGCACCCTTGGACTCTGAAGAAACATAAAGCTGCACCCCAGGCTGTCTCCCTATTCATCAGAGTACCTTTTTGGTTTATGTGACTTAAAGTCACATAAAGTCTTAAAACTTGGTAAAAGAAAGGAATATTGGCACAATGACAAATGGATGTCATGTTCTTATTTATTCATCTTTTGTTTCCTGTTACCTTTAGTTTCTGATTGCATCTTTCATGTGGGAATCAAACAAATTTGGATTATTTTTTTTTTTCCAAAGGTTACATACAGATCTGCCTTATCCTTAACAGGAACAATCAGCAACTTAAAGGATTGGACTAATATTTCTTTACAAACCAAAGGAAAATATAACAGCTGGGATAAAGGAAGGAGAAGAAGAGACAACCAGAGAGAGGAAAGAAAGAAGGAAAGAAAGAAAGAAAGAAAGAAAGAAAGAAAGAAAGAAAGAAAGAAAGAAAGAAAGAAAGAAAGAAAGAAAGAAAGAAAGAAAGAAAGAAAGAAAGAAAGAAAGAAAGAAAGAAAGAAAGAAAGAAAGAAAGAAAGAAAGAAAGAAAGAGAAAGAAAGAAGAAAGAAAAGACAAAAGATTTCTGTACGCACATACATGTATAGAGTGGTTTTCATGCTGATGAGCAAATACAGGAATAAGAAGTATTTTGATCAGGTATTGTCATGCTGTGGGATTCAGAAAGCACCGTTATGTCATTAGGTAACAATCTATAATTAACTCATTCAAGTATCTGTGAAGGACATGGCTGAGCCAAGGACAGGAACAGCTATTCCACCCACATTTCAAATAAAAGCAAACAAAAGTTCTTGCTGTCTGTCACCATAGTCAGAACCTTCATGAAAGCTGGTTGATGTGCAGTTATTATTCTGGACATTATTTCTCGCTAGAGAGACTGTGTGAAAAACCTTTATTTCCCTGCACAGAAAATGCTGTATTTTAAAGGAAACTTGCAAGTTAAAAACTCAACAGTAAAATTTACATAAAAATAAACCCAAAATCAAATCATACTTTAAAAAATCGTCATTTGAACTGTTCTTAACTGTGAGAGAGAAGTGAAACACTTTGACAGTGCTACTTTAACTCCTGACATGACCGTCAAAAGCAAACAGCAGAGTTGGTTGGCAAACATCCTATTATTAACCACTTCAGCAATAGCACAGATCCCAGCATTGCTTTGTACTCTTTATTACAATACATGTCATAAAACATGGCCAGGCGATGGAAAGAAATGACAACAGGACAGCTTTGAAAAATATGCACATTATGCAGGTGTATTAAATGGGTACAATGAAACATTAATCATGTTTTCCTTCTCTTGTTCATTTTTAATCATTACAGGTTTACGAGGCTTTTTGTAGTGTTCCCCAATTTTGACAAAAATATTTTATTTTCTTAAAATGCTTTTTTTCTGAAACATTCCCAAAGTTAATTTTAATTAAAATATAGTTATCAGTTAAAGATTAATAACATAATTCTTTTATTATATATGTAGAGGTAAATCATAATTGGCCATTAAATTCAAATAAATCATTGCAGATTTACACTGATATGACTGAAAGAAAAATTTGGCTCATGGTTCCCAGTTATTACTCCCACAGTCTTACTGACTTACAGTAGGGGTGTAAATGAGAACATAATTTAGCCCAAGTTATGCAATTATGGATACTATTTCCCCAAGGATAAATTTTGATATGAGGGCAGTTTGTTCTAAGTGACTCTCATTAGTCCAGCATGATGTGATATATGTGAAGTGGGAGAGAAGAAGAGAGAAAGAAAAGAAGAGAGGGAGAGAGGAAGAGAAGAAGAGAAGAAGAGAGACAGAGAGAAAGAGAGAGAGAAAGAGAGAGAGA
>NW_010313085.1:0-16156 GCF_000700745.2 Antrostomus carolinensis
TGGGGGAGCAGGGGTGGTGGCCTTGTCGCTAACTGGAGGTTTGTGCTGGCGAGGATGGTCCCTGCCGGGCTCGTGATGGAGCTAGGGGAGAAGGATGCGGTTCGCCGAATGAGATGGGTAAGGAAAAAGGACCAGGCGGCCTGCTGGGAGGCAGGAGCAGTTAACCTTACAAAGGTACGGTTGCTAACACCCGAGGAGCGAGCGGTGGAGCATGCTGGATTTGCAAAGGGACCAGGCACAGCCGTAGTCAAAGGAGTTGCGCCGATCGTGTGCCCCAGCCTGTCCTGCACCCCAAAGATATTTAAAGAGCCATGTAGTCCACATCACTTGCATCTCGGCCTACGGAGCAGCAGCCCAGCATGGTGAGATGCTACTCCTTTAAGGGGGAGAGAGGAGCGTGCAAGTAGGCATGTAAAGCAGGGCACCAGCATCACGCACACCCGCGTGTGGAGTGGTGACAGTTGGCCCCCGTAAACAGCTGGCCAGGGCAGATGCGCCAGCGTGGATCTGGCCAAAGAGCTTCCTTTCTAGAAGCATTAATGGGGCAAAGATGCACTTGCAGCTTTAGATATTTAAATGTGACCGAGCAGACTTCTAGGGCAAAGGTGTCTCTTTAAAATTTAAAGCCAATGGTGAAACCTGTGAAAATAATAATAATTAAATAATCTTCCAAACAGTAGATCTTCCCAGCTGTGCTCAGTACTATTTTAAGGTACTCTTGTGGAGAGGCAGAAGGCTATCTATGCAGTAATCACCTTGTTTTCATTAACGTCAGTCAGCACAAATTAGGAGTAGAGACTGAATCCAGAAAACGTAGCATTTATTCTGGGTCTGGGCAAAATTGCACAGGTAGCCTGGTCGACCCTGTTTGTAAAGGAAGAGAAGGCTGGTTTGTGCTTTTCAGGAGCAGTTTCTCCGGCAGCATAAGGGTGGCTGGTGGTTGCTCTGAGGGTGAGGCTCAGCCCTTCTGGACAGGGGGGTTGGTTGTGCTTGGAGGAGACAAGGGAGGACTGGGATTGCACAAAACAGGTATTTGGGGAAGGATTCAAGGTGAGACATACCAAGGAACTTTGTGATATTTATGGTTTCTGGAAGATCCAAGTCTTCACTGTATAATAACTCAGAATTCTGACTGATAGCATTTTATTAGAGCTGGCCTGCCAACCGTGGTTGTTAAAGCTGGCCTAAGCATTTCCATCCTGCTTTCTGTTTTCAGTTACTTACATTTCAAAACACCTTTCAGGCTGAAATTTTCCAGGCTTAATCTTTGCCTGAAGGTTCTTCCCTCCACCTCCCCCTTCTTTTAATTGAGTTTGAGATAAGGTGATTCAGTTAGTGTGATTTTCTTTTTTTTTTTTTTTTTGTCAGTTTGTTAAGAAAAGGCAAACCCCCTGAAGGATGGAGTCAGATATTTTAAAAAAGAAAGTCGGGGTTTAAAACAGTGTAAATGCAGAGTTAGAGGGGCATGTGGTTAGCTGAGGGGTTTTGTTTGGGTTGCTTGCTGGTTTTTTTTTTAATTCAAAAGTACTTTGAGTATTCTGGTGGAAAGGGCTTTTGTTTGGTGAACCCTTAGAAATTATTTGATATCTTTTTACTTTTTAGCAGTCTCCCTGTTAAGGTCAGTATTTGACTGGAGTTAACAGAGGTTAAAGCAAGCCTGTGCTCCTGCCTGGGCAGGAGGGAGGATACTTGCACATGCAGTGTGAGTCTGTAAAATAGATTTTTGTTGCCAGTTGTTTGAAGCTTAATCTGGCTTTGTGGTTTAAGCATGTGTGGTTCCTTGCCGCACAGGTTTTTTTATTATTGTTCTAACAGCTTTCCCTAAACCAGAAGGGCTTTTTTTGTGGTTGTCTTTTATCTGTTTCTCTCGCTGTACAGTCTCCAGGGTGCATGCTGAAGTCATGACATTGCAAAATGCTAAACATCGACATCTCTTGCTGAATTCACCGTGAGTGTGTATTCCACAGCTGTCTCAGCACTCCCAGTCAGCGGAGGGAAGTAGGGTGTGGTGGGAGTCCTGCCTTACCCAAACATCTCCTCTAAGCACAGAGGTTGCTTTCTAGGTCCAGCGAGGACAAAAATTTAGGATGAAGGCCTTGGTGCTTGGTCTGCTCAACATCATCAGGTATTACTGATGTCAGTGGGAAAAGGATTGTGTTTTGAGTATACGCCTCTGTCTGTGAGAAACGGAGGTGGCATCATGCAATGCCTGTCCCAGATTTGCACTTATGCTACTGGAAAATTGTTGATTTAAGTCAAGGTTTAATATATGTGGATAAAAAATGCCTTGAGTGCCATAATCCTGGAAAGTAAAGCAGAAAACTTTTACACAGTAAAATGGAAAACCATACTCTTGAATGGTGTGTGAGATTGTAGAAACACCACTCTTATCAATGTCTATAAATATCTGAAATGTGGGGGCCAAATGGATGGGGCTGGGCTCTTTTCAGTGGTGCCCAGTGACAGGACAAGGGGCAATGGGCACAAACTGGAACACCAGAAGTTCCAGACAAACTTAAGGAAAAACTTTTTTACTGTGAGGGTGCCAGAGCCCTGGGACAGGCTGCCCAGAGAGGTTGTGGAGTCTCCATCTCTGGAGATGTTCAAAACCCGCCTGGACGTGTTCCTGTGCAACCTGCTGTAGGGACCCTGCTTTGGCAGGGGGGTTGGACTGGATGATCTCCTGAGGTCCCTTCCAACCCCCGCCATTCTGTGAAACAGGACTGCAGGAGGAGACAACTGAGGGGCTGCAGGGTGGTGAGTGAGGGGGGGACCTTGGGAGTCCCTCTGTGGAGGGAGCTCAGGGAAATCCCACCCCCTGTCCTGGGAAGGGGGAGGGGCCTCTTTACAAGGCTGTGTGTGAAATAACTTGTGGTACTGAGAAGGCAGATGAGAAGCTTCACTTTTATTTCTTAACCAGAACCAAATGGGTACTCAAGGATTAAAGAAGGGGGGAAAGGGAAAAATTAAAGCTAATTTCCTCCTCGTAACCCATTTTCCTTCTTTTCATACACAAGGTGTAGTGCAGAGCAATTGCTAGACACAAGGAATTAGGCAAGATTGAAAAGCAGGTTGACATTGGTACAGCTGGGAAGAATATGCAGATGATATGACATAATCCTGAAAAGACTGTGAAAAAAGCTTTTGCATGTAACATGAGGGTCAGATTTTTTAATGTCTGTTTTCTCTGGTGTCTCTCACATCTTCCTCTAGAGCATTTGCTGCAGGAAGATGTGATGCTTTTGAATTCAAAGTTGTAGATCTGAGCTCATGTGGCAACTTCTAAGTTGAATTGTGGCCCTTATTGTCTGGGACCTGTGTATTATTAAGTGGCTTTTATGGAAGCTTCCAGGCCTTGTTTCCTCACTAAATCAATCTCAAGTGACTTTTAAAAAGATACCTAAACACTGAAACAAAATTTATTTAGTTAGTGCATCTGACTGTGGTGAAACCAGATGCAACTGGTCCTAGCTGTTTCATTTTTTCCCCCCATGCAGCTGTGTTTGTGCTGGGGTCACTTGTTCTCTTTCATGATGCCATAAAAAAAGCTATCACCATTTTATGAAAACACATCTTTTAATCTCTCTTTTTTCCCCCATCTTCCAATAAGAATCAAGTTATGGAACAGAATCTTGATGAACACTACCTCTAAAAGGAAAGCTTGCTTAATTTTGTTATCTTTTTGTGTAAAGTAAATAAGAAAAGTAGGGGGTTTGGGGGGTTGGTGGGTGGGTTTTTCTTGTTTCTGGAGGCATTCCGACAGTATGGGGTTAAATTCCCCGATTACTTTGTAGGCAGAATTCTCATTATAATTATTTGGAATTTTGACCAAGATGGGACTAAAAGATTTAGCCCTTGATTAGCTTTTAGCAGTATTTATTGAGGATTATAGCAGTCAGTGGGATTGCTCCAGATTTATTACTGTGAATGAGCAAAACTTAAGCAACTGGCCTTAAAACCAGCTTTCAGCTTTGCACATGAATTAGAAGAGATAAGTCAGCTCAAGTAACAACAGCTTTGGGATGCACTGTTATTATCTAGGGCAGGTCCCTGCAAACCCTCCCCTACCTATTACCCATTTTACTTCATAGAGACGCCTGTCCTCTGCTCTTAGGGATGGTATGGTAGGTCCCACCTGGTTTGGCTTTTGGAAAAGAGCATTGAAGCAAGTTTGTTTCTCTCCAGGATAATGGAAAACTGCCAAGTTATTATATTACCCCATGAGGTTTATGTTTGATAATCCTGCTAAGGCCTCATAAATATTTTGGAAATATAATTAATTTATTGCTATGAAATGTGACCAATGTGATACAGCCATTTGTTGTCCTTAAGAAGTGACATGAGGCAATTTGCAACTGCTGCAGGCATCAACAGAGTCATTGCCAGTGCTTTAAATGGAAAAGGGAAGGTAAAATATTTCCTAGTGTTACAGAAAACAAAACCTGAATACTGAGCTTGTAGCTCCCTAATATTTTGGTCCTAAATGTGGAAGAGTAAACAAAAAAATAACCATGTAATTTAGTTTTATTAGGCACTTTACTTAAAAAATATGAGACAGTTTTGCCTAGCAGTTAAGGTTATTGTGGTGGACTACTATTCATCGAGACTATGGGCTTTCTTTAAGGGAAGTAAAGATCTCTTGCTAACAGGCATTTCTCTCATGGGCTTACGGTCATCTTGGGGGTCAGGTGCTCAGAGTCCCAGACAAATGTAACTGAAGCCAAATATTTATTAGAATAATAACCTAAATTCACTTCAGTGACAAAATGGATAAAACTGTTGCTGTTCTTGTGCCCCTATATTGCCATCTCTGAGCAAGACAAATACTAGCAGCCTTTGCCATCTTCTTTAACATGGCATTTAAATACCAGTCAGTGTCCTACAAATATCAGTATTCTTTGTTTACCAAGAAAAAGAGAAGTCTTCCACCACTTCGTGTTCATAGCCTCTAATTTGGCCCTGAAAAGAAGCAGTGTTTTGGCTTTGATACTTTTATACATTGCTGCTAGACAGGTATATTTTTCTGTATTAAAAGGGGAAAGAAAACAAAAACAAAAAAACCCCAAACAGGATGGTCTTGCTTCTTCAGTCCTGAAGCAACCATGTTGCAATTTCCAAATGCAGGTAAAGGCATATTACAATGTAATTATAATGATAATTAAAAAAAAATACAGAATTGTTACAAATTAAGCTTCTAATTGATAATTTTGATAATTATGCTTCCTAAACTTCCAGAGCAGCAGTGGCAACTGCTTATGTAGAGAAGCAATATGAGCAAAGCATGATACACATTCAGTATCTTCAAAAATCCAGTCTCTGTTTCCACTCCAGATCTCCCGTTTTCTCTCGTCATTCTGCTTCTGCTTCAGGGCTGATAAAGAGAAAAAACTTTATCTCTTCAGTTCCCCTCCTGATTCACACATTCCCATGTTGCCTAGCCCTTCTTGTTGTTTGCTTTCTTCCTTGCTCTCCTGGCTATAGTCTCTGAAAGTAGCTCGCATTTCCTCTCTGGCTGCTGTTGTGTAGCACTGGCCGCTAATGGCTACGGATATGCTGCCTGCTGTTTGCTTCCAACTGGTTTTGCAGCCCTCCAGGCTATCACTTGGAGTGAGGAGCCCAGTCTCTGTCAAAACCACAAGAAACTGGGGAAGCTTTTTGCAGGCTGCCAACAACTATTTCATGGACTTGCTGATGTGATGCTGATGCCTTCTTTGACACTCGGTCCTTGGAGTGAGTAGTACTGGCCATGTCCCTCTTCCCCCATGGGTCTCCAGAGAAGGGGGGGTGGGCGGAAAGCACTCAGATTGCCTTCATTTTAGCTTTGTTTTATTAAAGTCTGACCTAACTTTTATAGAGTGCTTCTGTGGGAGCTGTTCAGATCTCTTCTGTGGCTTTTGAATCATTACCTGCAATTATAAACAGCTACATATGTCTATTTAGTCTCTCCAGGTTGGGTGGTTTGCTGTGATGGAGCAAGGATGCTCTTAGTATGTTTATTGTGTGTTTGGTCATTGTTTTCTGATCTGACCTTACAAGTGTGTTCAGACTTATCTTGTAAAGCCATGCTGGCTCTAAAGGTATTTGAGTGTGTGGAAAAACTCCTGTTTTGGTAATAATGTTTATTTGATATGTAATATGAAGATATGATGCAAAATATTAACAGCATGTTTAAGACACTTGTTTTAGATGTTGTGGTACACAGGATGAGTTGGCTTACTACCACTGAACAAAGAAGCTAGGCTTCAAAATGCTTTAAATACACTATTCAAAGGAGTTTAGGGAGTTACTGTTAGTGTTGGTAGGTACTGTGGCCACTGGGCAGCCTGCTCAGGGCTGAGACAGTCAGAAACAAGCTCACTGCCAGTGTGCTGGTTTGGGGAGCAGCAGGAGCTGGTGGTCCTGCACAGAGGCTGTGTGCCTTGACTGTGCTAGACCATCCCCTTGGCGGGCTAATCAGCTTATCTTGGCACACTGCAGCACTGTTTGATGTGGATGGTTGTGAGCTTTCTGCACCCCTTGTGCTGTAGATGTGGTTTCGTAGTCTGGGGTTCTGTTCTGCTCGTGGAGCCTGCCTTTTCATTTGCCCTACACCAGCCAGACCTGTCTGGTGTAGTACCATTAAACATTTCTGGGGTGTCAAGTAGACTGGTCTGCACTAGCATAGCTCTCCCCACCTTCAGCAGAACTCAGACCAGGCTGTGGGTAAGTGCAGCCTCCGTAAGATCACCCTGTTGGCTACAAGGTGGGGTTGAGGTCATAGGGAAGGAGTGGTGGTGTCAGGAGCCTGGTGGCACCCTTCTTCCCTTTTCTATGTTCTTCAGAAGCCAGGATTCCTTTTTTTTTTTCCTACTTCCTTTAGAGGACAGGATTTTAGATATCATCCCCATGCTGCTTGTTCTTCCTTTCTTTCCCTCTTCCCATCAGTGAGGTGCAGGTGGTCTATAGGTGACTTAATTTGGGCTTAAGGAATTCAAAGGAACAATGATGAAGGGAAGGCACCCTCCTGCCTGAGACTATAGAGCCTCTTGCTCTGGTTCTGCCTGCCATCAGTTTTAGGCTGCCCTTGTCTACCCATCTGCTCTATCAAAACAGCTAAATAAAGCTTTAAAAGCCTTCCAGAGGTACTTAAAAGCATCATGTGCTTAAAAACTATGTACTTATGAGAATTGCTTTACATTTAAAAAACCCCAACCCACCTTGAAGGAAATAGATTTGAAGCATGAAGAATCTGTTGTATCTTCTGAGATGACTGAATAGTATTTGGGGAGTTGGGGACTTCTGTGTTGCAGTTGTTTTGGGGATGAAAGCTTAGGACAAATGTGTGGTATTTTGTTGAAGGCAAATATGTTAGTAGTCATAATGATGAAGCAGAGACAACTGCATAATAAATTTGATATAGCTAGACAGGATACAGTCAAGGCTTGCAATGTAATACAGTGTGCTGATATGTTATTCTGGGGGCTGACACTGGGGAAAGGCAATTCTTCCCTGGTCCACTTCCCCTGTGAGTAACACCACAAGTTAGATGTCTTCAGGGCACTAGTTACTTCTCCCATTTTATCTGGAGTTGTACCATGATGGGCAGTCAATGGATAGTAAAAGAGTGAGCGATGCCCTGGTGATGGTGTATGAGTGCACATGCACACAATAAACAGCTTTGTTTTTTTTCCTGACTGTCTTTACAGTGATAGATATACGCTGTTGAACATAAAGCGATGGATGTAAACTACCCGTTCTTACTCAAGGGAAGGGGTGGTTAATGAACTGTTATTAAGATTGAGAATATTCAAACTTCTTAGAAGTGACATAAAACAGTAAATGTGTGATGTTACCTGGTCATTTGAGCTTAGTTTGCCTCTTCATCTGTTATAAACATTTGGGCAAGCTTTCAGTTTTGCAGCATACTCATATTTTCAAAACTTTTGTGTTAATTGAACATAATGTCCAATACCCGTATTTTTCATTCTACCTGTGTATTTTTAAATATTAAAAAATGGTCAGTTTAATAGAAGTGCACCCTTCATTAATTAGAATGTTAATGCTATTTTATATCTTTTTCCGTTTCAGAGTTAATGCTGTATCACCACAGAGAGCAGCAATGGGAGTATGCAGTTTTCTATTGAAAAGTTCTCTCAAGAGCTCATGATTTTTTTCCATCTCTCCTCTTAACATTCCTGAAAATGCTACTCCGCAGACATGGCTCACCACGCGAGGCCTTCCAGATTAGTCAAAAAGGAAGAGTTAGGCAAAAGGAAAACTAACCAGGGTAAAAAAAAATCTAGCCAAGTGAGAAAGAAAACCACAAAGACTTCCACAAAAGTGGTTAGTTCTGGAAAAGGCAAAAAGCCAGCACAAGAAAAAGATGTTAAGAAAAAACAGCAAGAAAAGAAACCAATCATGAGCTCTTCAGGTAGACTTCTCAGGAGCAGTGTAACCAGAACCTTGTCTGGAGCATCTTGGGTGAGTTTGGAGAAAGCTGACAATATCCTCTTTCATAACCAGGATTCTTTCAACATCAATGGCTTTACAATGTCTCTCCGTAACCGATCCTTCTCCCATAGATTGTCCCAAACTCCAGCAATAGCAAAACCCAGGAAAGCTGCAGCACAAAAAAGGCTAGAAACAAAGGAAAAACATGAACAAGAAGCCCTGGCAGTAGTAGAAGGAAAAAATGTTGAAGCAGGTGAAAGAGTTTTCAAACAAGATTTAGCACAAAATGAGTTAGCTCCTCTGCCTGTAGAAGATACTCCATGTAGTGTCAGCGAAAAGCCTGCTACCGCGTGTGCCAGTCAAGACAAAGAGGTAGAAATACCTGAAACAAATGACTCCATACCAAGCAGTCAGGTAACTGATGACAATACAGAAGTGTCAGAGGTGAAATACAAGCCTGAAGACCTGCCCTGTGAGCGGGTACCCAGCCATCTTGATACGGGTAGTTCACCTGAAGCATTTATTGAAGGTGCTGTGCTTGTGCTTCCATGTTCTCCTTCTGACTCCATAATCACCTCTGAATCAAACTCGAAGGTGTGTGCAGAGACTCCCTTCGATCTGGTGCCTAACAGTAAAGAACCTGACTCCAGTTCTGTTGATACCTCAGACCTCAGTTCAGCAGCACTGTTAGAAGAGTTGGTCCCACTTGCCAAATCCCACGTGGAATCAGAGTCGGACCTGGTGCTACCTAGTGAAGAACAAGACTTGGATTCTGCACCTTTAGTTACCTCCGAGTTTAACTCACAAGAACTTTTATTAGAAGATGCATGCTCACTTGCAGAGTCCTGCTTGAAGGCAAGCTGGGATTTTGAGTCTGAGAATAAAGACACTGGTTCAAATTCCAGCTCTGTAGCTGCCACTGAATCAAATTTTGAAGGTGCAAACTCACTTGCAGAATCCCACATGAAACTGGTTGTGGACTTTTTACCTGTTCATGAAGAACTTGACTCAAATTTGGATTTGAGCTGTACAAGAGAGAATTCAGAATCTGACTCAAAAAACATATTTACAGTACATGAACCAGTTTCTGGTACCTCTTTAAACAATATTGAAGTGGAGGACATTGAACAGCTTGTTAAATGTATCGATGCAGAGACATTAATTTTGAATTCAAGTTATGTCCCCACTTTATCTCCAGATTTAGAAAAAAGCACAGTCGATAAAATCTCTGGTGAAAGCTCTGGACAGTTGTCTGAAGGTTTTGTTTCAGAGTTGCCTTCAAGCACAGAAACCTCTGCTCTTGCCTCAGAAAAAGCCATAAATGCAGATATGCCAGCTGACTCAAGACTGCAGCATAATGATTATTCATCACAGCTGGGAAGAGTCGGAGTAAGCTTGAATTTGGTTCAGGATAACGTGAGTGACAGCACTGAAATAGCTGAGGCCTCAGGACCATCCTCTCTTAAAAATCCAGCTGGTGATTACCCTGTTCCATATTCATCTCTGCTCCCTATGCTAGAGAAAAAGAAACGAAGGCGTTGTGGAGTCTGTGAGCCCTGTCTGCGGAAAACAAATTGTGAAGAATGCAGCTGTTGCAGGAAACGCAAAACTAGTCACCGGATATGTAAGAAGAGAAAATGTGAAGAACTGAAAAAGCCACCACCGCCAATCACACTACCTTTTGAGGTAAGCCAGGGGAGTTGCAAATTAAGTCACTCTTTTGAGGCTTGAGGTACAGCTCAAAATTCTGCAAAGGGAAATGCTGGTCACTGTACAGCTTTAGAGAGCTTAGGGTTACTGTTGGAGCTAACAGGTTGTATAGTAACTTTCTCTTGTCCTCCATAGAGGTGTAGATTAAAGTGAGGTGGAGTTATTCTTGTTCCTGCTGTGTAAATGCATAAAGTAAAAGGTAAGTATGGCTTTAGCTTTGTGTTCCAGATATTGGCATGTTGGCCAAAACAATGAATTAATTGAAGGCATGAAGAGATTAGAAGGATTTAGGCGCAAAATGCGGGGAAGGGGGGGAATGAAGGCAGTCTTAGGAAACTGTAAATTATTAGGGAGGAGGTCTGTATTTCAACATACTTAAGGTTAAAAAGCAAAGGAAGGCAGGCTGTTTGCTCTTTAATTCAGATAAAATAATATGCTTGTGATGACAGATTTGGTGGAAATAAAGTTAAAAACTTCAGAATCAAAATGTAGCTACATTTCCCCTTTCACATCTCTCTGCCTTTCTAATTGTCTGTTCTTCTGTTTCTCTCATTTCATTTCTCCTGCCTGTCTACCTTTGTTTTCTACCACATCCCCCATACATAATTTCCTTTTTCTGTGTTTCTTACTCATTTTTTTCTGATCCATCAGCCTTTTATAACCCAGGTCATTACTTTTGGAACAAAGAGGAGGGGAAAAGACAATCTGTATGCCCCTGTGATAACAGCACTGACCTTCTGAGAGATATCAGTTCCAGATCAGGCTTTAAATCAGGTAAGTAGGGAGTTGAACATGATTTCCCACATCCCAACTGAGTTTCCTGGCCTCGGAACTGCAGAGTTAGCCTCTGCACCTCCATGTCCTGCTGGAAGCCTTCTGCTTCATATGACCCACTGGTACTTGAGCCACGGAGGGGGAGATGCTGTCTCGGTAGCTAAGTCATGGGGACATTTGCCTTGGGATGTGGGAAACTGAGGTTCAAGTCTCTGCACCAGCTTGTACTCTTGAGTGGAGCAGTTCACACTGGGGAGAATGCTCCTGAAAAACCTTTCTCTGTAGCAGTTTTGTTAAAATGGTGTGTTCTTGCAGCAGGTAGAAATTCCCATCAGCTGCAGAGATCTCAGGACACCTCCTGTTATCATCATTCTGTCCTGTGCTTACCAGGATTTGCAGAGAAGTTAGTTCTGTTTTTAAGGCAGACAAGCAGAAATAAAAGTCTTGTAGCAGTGAGGGTATATGATATGTTCCCCTTTGGGGGGGACGTATATTTTAAGTTGTGATGTTTAGGGAAATAGGTTTAAACAGCTTGGCTCAGAGTTCATTCAAAACATCTTTGTGTCTGACTACTCCTAAATGTTTAAAAAAAAAAAAAAATGAGGGGAGGGACAGCTGTAATGTGACTTAAGACATATATTAAAACAATAAAGGTGATGGAGGCTGATCCTGACTTTTTACAGCAAAAGAGTAGTGACATTATGTCCCTTTGTATATTTTGTCAGTGGGATTGAAGAATCTCATGGGAGAGAATTGGTGGAGTTGAGATAGGAAGTGATCTAAAAGCCATGTTTTAAAAAGGGTTTTGACAGGGTTGCTGAAAGGAAGCACTCCAGCTTTTCTGTCAACCTTTGTTTTCCAGGCTAAACATACTTTTTTTTTCTTGTTGCTCAGACTGACCTTCTCCTTGCAGATTAGCTTTGCCCCTTCACCTTTGTCCTCTTTGGGCACTCCTTTTGCTTTCTTTATGAGAGATTCCTTGTTTTTATTCTTTTCTTTGCCAGCTTTTTTTTTTGTGAGCTTTTATTTTATTAAACTGGTCACATTTTATACAATACATTTAGAGCTGCACCAGAGGCCTCCTTCATTTCTCGTTAAATTTTGTATGAAGTTTCAGAGTAATGCATGGAGGAAATGAAATATTCCTGACATTTAAGAACATGTCAGGTATTTTCTTATAAAGTTGCATTTGAATGAAACCTGGTGCCTTTTCAGATATTCCTAGAAGCAAGCCTTGCCTCATTTGTAATTTCTAGAAACCATACTCTGAGAAAATGAAAGAGGAAAGTATTTCTACAACGTAGATATGTTATGAGAGCTCTTTAAAGATGTTGAGATACAGGGGGAGTTGTTGGGGGTGGGAAACACTGTTTCTCTCTATTCAGCAGCTATCCTTTAGATAAGATTGTAGCACTCGGGAAGGGAATCCCATTGTGTTTTCCCAAACTGGTAGGACTAGGACTGTAGCAGCTGTGACTTCTATGACAGTAATATGCTTCAAATAGAGGGCAGCTGGGGAAAAACCAAAACTGTAGGTCTCTGTCCATGGTATAGAAAGCAAAGATAATAATTAAGAGAAGTGAGATTGGCTTCAGTGCATTCCTTGTTCGGAAGAGTCATGCATCTCTCTCTCATGTTGGTGCAATGTAAGCATTTCTTAGAGGTGATTCACTGGGAGGAGGGTGTAGGGGATAGACATGCTCTGCAGGAGCATAGTTTAAACATTGGTGTTTTGTCTTAAAGGGAATTATCTCTTCTTATTCTAATTAAACAATGCTAAAGTCACAATGAAGTCCAGGAAAGCTCTGTACATTAAAAGGCTGTGGGATAACCAGCGCAGGGGTTGGCAGTCCATGCGTACTGTTTTAAAAAAAAAACCACAACAAACAAAAAAAACCACCAAACCCAAAAAGCTCTGGTTTTCCTTAAGAACTTGCGTAGATTTGCAGTCATAGGGAGTAAGGCCTGGCTGGTAGAAGCGTGAATGTAGACTGAAGTGCGTGTTCCAACACATATGCCCATGTGCACACAAGCATTCAACCCTCAGAGAGTATCGGTTGCATGTTTGGAGCTGGTATTAGTTACATTACTGTTATTTTCATTATTTCACACATAATCCAGATAAAGATTTGAAAACTATATTGGACTTGAAAAAAATCACTTAAAAATAACATCCACATAAAGCTTCAGTGATACTTTACCTTGCTGAATGTAATGGGTTTTGCAGGGATGTGACATCATGAAGGTCTGGATAAAGCATTGTGGGCTCTAGTTCACAGCCCCTGAGTGTAGCAATATTTTTATATGTAATGCCCCTCTTCCTGAGGGACTCACACCCTGGCTGCTTGCTTAGGAGCTGATAAAGGAAAAATTCTAAAATATATAGGGGAAAAGTTTTTTTTTGCTTACTGAATTTTTTTGAAAGAGCAGCCAGGTAAAAAACGTAAACAAGCTTTGAAAGGAAGAGGAAAAAGGCTTTATATTGGATTACTGTCCTCAGAATGAATAATGTGGGAACGCTTCATAGTAAAAAGAGGGTTTGACAAGTTTACGTACACGAGTGTGATGCTTCCACATTTTTGTCTTCTCTTTCCAAGACTGCTGTTTTCTGAAATAATATAGCAGTTACTGAAGGCTACTTCACAGCTATTTTCTACCAAAAGGCATATTTCATTTCAAGGAGCAGTCTGCTTTGCTGCCATTGCATGGTCACGTGTGTCGAGGCTGTCTGGGTGCATTGCAGTGTGGGGAGAGGATTTGAGGATTTCATAGACTTCACAACCAACATGTAGCTAGGGAAGGTGGTCCATCATTTATTTTATTTTCTCCTTGGAGAAAGATTCTCGTTTTGCACAGGCGAGTGTTGCAGACGTGGCAGCACATGCTCAGGATGAAAATGCTGCCTTCTGGGTGCCTGCAGTCATCGATGAAGCTGACTGTGGTGGACAGTAGTTGTACTTTGTGTGTGCTGGGCCCTGGCTGGGCAGACGGACTCGGATCTCATCTGGCTCCCAGCTGGCCAGCGCTTTCCTGGGCGTAGCCATCGCCCCAGCCCTGGCCCGGGAGGTTGCCAAGCTGAGCAGCTCCAGTTACCGAGGTGAACTTGCAGGGTTTCATAGCCTGCCACTGAGCCCCTCTTGCCCAAAAGGCTGTAAACATACGGGGCTGCTGTAGAGCTGTTGTGAGGAGCCCTCATCTCCAAAGGCTGGTTTCTGCAAGGCTTGCCAAGGCACCTATGTTCTAGGGTCCTACCTGGGCAGGGGGGCCTCTTGGGCTGAAAGCATCTGGCAGGGAGAGCTGTAGTTTGTGTTAGGGAAGGGACCACTAATGGTTTAGTGGGACCTGGAGTCAACAAACTGAAAAAAAATCAGGTCACTGAGTGCAAGTTCACTGGGTTGACCAAGGTGTCTTGAGACGTCTTATTTAATGGCTGTAATGTGAGTAACATGGAAATATTAAATAACAATAAGGGCCTACTCGCTTGTGGGTTTTTAATGTGCTGCCGAAAACCCAGACATATTTAAAAAGGATGCTGCAATTAGAGTTGGTTGGGAACTTTCCAGTAAACCATTCCTTGAATGGAAAATGTTGATTTAACAGAAAGCTTTCACAGCTACTATGTGCCTCGATGCAACTATTTCAGGGGGAAAGTTTCTCAAGGTTCCAAATGAAATTTCTGCTTAAAACTTTCAAAGGGGGAGAGAATTATCAGAACAGTTTGGTGGTTAGGGCATTTTGCCTGATGCAGACCAGGGGCTTGAACTTTGGTCTCTCACATCCCATCTGTCTCCTCTTGAATTTTTAAAAGGTTTGCTTTGCTTTTGGAACACAACCAAATGTCGAAATCTCAAAAAAATAAAAGCAAAATGGAATTCTTGTTTTCTAGCCAGACCTAGTTATAATCAAGAAATTTAGGCTCTGTGGTATTTATTTTACAATAGACTCCAGAAATATTTAAGCCAGTTAAATTTTCAGATGAGTGTGCATAAAAACACTTCTTGAATGCGATACTTGAGAGTTTTGTAAGGGGATAGCACATGGGCTAGAGGAGTTTGGTAACATGTGTGGCAAAGATGAGCAAAGCTGTGTAGAGCCTACTCTGTGGATGCAGGGCAGAGAGTTGGAATAGTGCAGTTTACTTGTATTTTACACATGCGTTATGTGGGTGCGTAAAATAATTGCTCTCACTTTTTTGCCATTCTCTGTGATCCTGGGTGTGGACTGTAATGCAGCCTAAATTACAGGGAAATAGGTTTGGGTTCTAGTTACTTTCAGAGATGCATTTAAAAAGTTGCCTCTTCACTGCTCCTTATTTTCTGTGCCAGTTCTTACAGCTTTTACAGAGAAACTTTTATTTGAAGAGGTTTCTTTCCTCCCTTGTATATGAGGACCCATCCTAACGGGAGGGGGAACTGCTGCCTAAGTGCTCTCCAGTGCATGCAACAAACTGGGGACTAAATCAGAATACTGGATCTTGGGTTTCTAAGCAAACAAAATAAATTTTTTGTCTTTTTTTTTTTCTGGACTGTAAAGCATCTTAAGTAGCCAAAATTGCAAAGAAGAATTGGATCACCGAGTGTACGTATGTCTCTTGTTTTTATTATGCCTAAAGACCCTTGCAGACTTTTAGGTGTTTTAGGAAAACATTACAAATCTGTACTTTTATTTTACATGATCCTAAATCCTATTTAATACAGTACTCTGGTGCAACTGCAACTTGATTCAGTAAATGCTGGGGTGGCTAGTGATGTGTTAGATATGTTGTCACTTGTTCATTGTCCATGGTTAGCAAGTGTTGCTGTGCTATGTTAGGGTTGGGTGTGAAAACTTGTGGTAGAGCTGTGACCCTTCCATCCTCTCCCACACGGAGGAATGTTTGAAGCAGGTGGAGATGTGGGAATCACAGAACCACACCGAATGGTAGGGGTTGGAAGGGACCTAATTGCATTTCGTGTTTATACGGGGGCCTGTTGACATCGTGATCTGTTTGCGGCAGATACTTTAGGTGCTGGAGGAACAGATGAAGATGGAGCTTTATTTGCAGCGGGGCCCTGGGGGTTGCATGCAGCAGGCTCTGGTGGGTGGACGGGGTCCGTGTGAGCCTGCTGGGTGCTGGGCTCCTGGTCCAGGCAGAGTTTTTGGAGGGGGCTGGGGCCGGGCAGCGTTCCCTTGGTGCGGGACAGCCGCGGCAGGCAGGACCCCGGCGCCGGACAGCAAGAAAGATGCAGCCTCTTCCATGTGA
>NW_010313086.1:0-33474 GCF_000700745.2 Antrostomus carolinensis
CGCGGCATAAAGGGAGCGAGAGGCAGAGAGGAGGAGAGAGGAGGGAAGCAGGCAGCCCGGATCACTGCTGGGGTACGGGAGGCGGCAAAGCAGCTTCCAGGACAAACTGAATCTTTTGCAGAAAATAGCTCTTTCAAGGTTAGGCTGCCTTTTTTTTTTTTTTTTCTTTTTTTTTTCCTCCTTTCATTTAGTCCAGCGCACAGAAGTGCCCCGGTCCCAGCGCACGCCCAGCCTGACGTCCGAGGGGCACCTGGACCAGACACAGCAGAATGTACCAGGGACACATGCAGGTAAGAGCTGCAAGCAGGCTGGAGAGGAGAAGCCCTTGGAACGGGCTCTGCTGAAACGGGATCCTGTGAAGTTTCTGTGGGTTGAGCAGAGGGGTGATGGCACCTTGGCACCGTGCAACAAGTGACCTGGTGCAGGATGATGGTGGCACCCAGCTTGGGGCTGAAGGGAAGAGCTTGCTGGGGGCTAGTTCTGCTCAGGGGGAGGATGGAAAAGGGGTTCTTCCAACTTTATAGCTAGGTGAAGTTTTGTGTGTATTTCTACATTTACTGTGCCTGCTTGTTCAAACAGATTCAAGGGAGTGCTCCAGGGCAAACATTGTTATGGCATGCTTTAAGTGACACATGTCTCCTGCCATCCTCTTGATGCATCTCTTCCTGTATGTCAAGTGAAGGGCAAACAATAAGGGGAAAGACAGAGCACTTGCTTTGCAAAATCTGCAAAGATTTCATGCCACACTAAAGCCATCGATTTGCACAGTGTGTTGTGTTTATAGGTGATGGATTTCTATTCTTCCCTCCCAACACGGCATGAGGATTGATTTTGCTAAGCCCCAGGATGACTTTGTAGAATGAATTCAAACACATGTCTAAGAGACTTCAACATTTTAGGCAGAAATCTTGTCTCATGATCCTATTGATCCACATCGCTGTAGCAGAAAATGCCTCTCCCTGATGAAAACATACTAGTGCCTTGGACGTGATGACTTTAACCTTGACTCCTGCTCTCCTTCACATGGCTCTTCCTTGGAAAGCCAAGTCTATTTTGAAGGAGGAGGAAATGCCAAAGTGGAGGGGAGGTTTTCACTGATCTCCCAAATTAATTTCTTTGCTTTTGGACCCAATCTGGTGTTGTGTTCATTGCCAGGAACGATCAGATGCTTTTATCACGTACAGTGGCACCAGCCTTGCATGTAGTGTTGTTAGTACTAAAAGCTGTTTACAGGGAAACTGCAGTTTTAGTAAGTGTAAGCTGACCACTTCTGCTTGGTGTGATTCTGCACAGCATTAAAGAATCTGCTAAACAGTCAACAGGGACATTAAAACTTAAGTCAATGTCAAACACAGGGTTGTGTACGATATATGTGAGTTAAGTGAGGACTCTGATTCAGCACTCTGCTTTCTAGAACTGAATGGTACCAGTTACTCTTTCATGTTTGTGTTATCTGATCTCAACAATGATAAATAATGTATCATAATATTGCTTGTGATAGGAGAGCAAACAGGTTATAACAAGAAATGTAACCAATGGAAGGAGTATACGTATTACTTTCTCTCTGATAATAAGGTTAAAGTGTGCATTGTTTAATGGTAATACAAAAACAATCCTATAACTAATGATACTGAATTGGACATTGGCAAGTAGGTATTTATACCCTTAAGAAAGCAGAAGTTCTTTGCTATGAGTAATATATTGCAAGGTTTCTACAAACATAAAACAATTTTTAAAAGAAAATATAATGGAATATTGAAGTGTCTGGCTGCACTGTAAATTTTCTGAGTCATTAAAAGGTTGAAATCAAGTTTGCAATAGGAAAATCAAGTCAAAACATAAAAATATGTTGTGACTGATGTCTTCTAAATTTTTTCTTTAAAAATAGTTTTATTTTTCTAGCCCAAATGTAATCAAATTCTAACCAAATTCTCTGAAAAAGTTTGCTAAATTAAAAATACTATTCATATTGAGTACACTTGTCATTGTTAGAAATAAAAACCCACCTGAGTTCATCAACCAAACTTTTTAATATAATTTTGTCCTAACAGGAAGCATTAATATTCTTCAGATAACACCTAAAAAAGCCTAAAGCATTAGGAGATACTTTCCTGTTTGCTATATCCTTAATTGGAGCCTTCAAATGAGTCAGACAAAGACAATAAAGAGATAATTTCTTTGCAATTAAATGATCCACTGTAATATTTGTTAAACTGTGTTGGAACAGACTATCAAAGTCACCGTACAAGTGCAGTATCAAACCACATACTAACAAAAATGTAGGCGCATCCTAAACATTACGGGTCCTTTCTTAATATTGCCAAGACTTCTGGTAAGACTGCTACCAACTTAAGGAAAACTATTTGCGGTTACCTTCCAATCTTAAATAAGGGGAACCATAAAAACGTACAAACTTGGGAGGTTTAAGTCAGGCACCTAAGTCAGTACCTGGACTCCTAAACAAAAACAAAGGCACTGAGCACTCACAGAGCTTCCACCTCTTTAGTGAAACCAAAACCTCAGTGTTTAGCTGGACCCTGCCTGGGTACTTCAGCATCTAATTATCTACATTCAAATGCAAAATGATGTGCCAATATATAATGCCTGATCCTAGCTCTTTTAAGGCAAAAGCTCCTCTGAAGTTGTTGTGATCAAATGTAGGATCTGATTTAAAAAGCCAGTTGTCATTTCCCTTTTTCCTAATGTTTTGTTCTCAGATGTAAAAGTAAAATCTGCAGAAATAATTCCTTAGCCCAATTACTTTAGAAATGTTTAGAGAGACAGTGTTTTACTAATAACCTGCTGTAACTCAGCTAATTCTTGGAAGATTTCTGAAAGGTGAGAACATTATCAACTGTAACAATATAATAAGCGTAATTACAGAGATTGAGAATTTACCTGTCTTGAAGCAATCATTACCAACTTTAGTGGGGAATTCTGACTAAGCTCAGTAAATTCTGCAAGTGTAGATGAAATATACTTTGTATTTAAACACCACTGAACTCCACGCAACCACCTGAAGTACTTTACTACATCAGGCCATAATATGTGTATCTCTCCTTAATTTTTAGTTTATAGTACAGATTGATTTTTATTTTTTTCTGAATGCCAGAAATCACTTAGTTTATTTCCAAAGACCTAGGTTCAGATTTCCTTCTTACTGTTTTGTAAATGAATCCTCACAACACAGAAATATTAGAGAGGTCCTAAGCTAAAATTCCAAAGACAGTTTAAAAAAAAAACTAATAGGAAGATATGTTACTAGTTCAACCGCTGTCTTTACATTTCCACGTACTTTCTGTAGGGCTAGCTTTTGTGTTACTTGTGCCCCACATGCTTTCACATAAAATACTAGCAGAAAGGCAAAGTGGCCTTCTGCAGAGTCAGCACCACAAACAGAAACAGGATGCGGAGAAGTACAGTGCCACCGGAGCTCCTTCAAAGCTGTTTCACTCTCATAATAAGCATAAGCATTTGATTTTGCCCTAGTTACCAACTGGTTCGGTTTACACAGTAATTGTGTAAAACAGCAGGGACCAGCCTAGGTTCTAAGGCACAGAGCTACCTCCTGAAGCCTGAGCCTTTAAGGTGTGGCTTTTGCCTGAGAAAGAGAACTTCAGGTGAGATGCACAGGCTATAAAACATACAGCTTCAGTTATGGAAGAAGTCCTGTTTAATTCAGTAAACTTGGGCTCTGACAGGATAAAACCTGATGGTTATGGGAGCATACCCGGGATTCACAGATACGGCAAAAGAACTGAGTCTAAATGCTCAACTGTTGAGGTGAAAGAGAGTCTTTCTCTCTTAGGACAATGTGTGCAGCCGAATGTGTGCTGTTTTCCATCTTTGAGGAAACAGTAGCAGGCCAGATGGAAGCAGAACATAAACCGAGTTCATCCCACAGTCACTGTTCTAAAATGTCTATCATTTTAACAACCAACAATAAGATGTTTTAAATTTTTACAGTATATTGTATACCTGGTACCAGTCCTTCCCATTGACTTTTATGAGAGTTCTATAAATGGACGGAGGGTAAATTACAATCATAGAATAGGATTTTCAGCAGCATTTGGCTTCCTAGGAAATTCAAAATAAATGCTTTCAAAACTGTTTGCCTTGATGCTGTATATAGTCGGCTTTCTCCAGCACAAATGCTTGAACAGAAGAAGTGCTTCGCCAAATGTTGGCATGGGCTTTTATGTAAGGCAGTATTATGTTTTGAGATGGCTTAATTTAGACAAAGCAGAAATCTTGACCACACATGGTTATCAGAATTCCTCTGGCGCTTCTTTGCAAGAACAGCCTTGTTAGTCATGATGCCTTGGCCAAGATCCAGATCAGATAGTTAGTCTCCTAAACTTTTAATTGCATAGTCAATCAACTTCATGCCCTTAATTGTTGTGTAGTGTTCTGTATTATTAAAGATATTTAACATTCCACCATTGGCATGTCAGACGTACGTGAAACGATCCGTATTAATCGCTCACATTTCAGTAAAATTTCAGTTGTCAAACACAGACCTATATGATCTTAGTGGGTGTACAGAAAAATAACATAGTACACATCAAAATTCTTGCAAGATGAAACCTCAAGGGCTTCACAGGTTTTACGGGGCCTGAAAAGTGTTACTGAATATTTTAGAAGTTATAAAAAACATTTTTGCACTGATTTCCCAACTCTTCAGACACAGCTAACTCACTGGGAGAAGTGAAGCAGAACTGGCTCAAGATTAGCTAGAGATGCAAGTCCCATCTTTGCTGATTTGGTAACCTATTAAAAGTACTGTAATAGTGTTGGTTACACTGCCACCTCAAATAAATAAAACCCAAGCTATTAATCAATTATGGATTAAAAAAAGTAATCCCTCAGCTATGCATTTGGTATATGAATAAAACAGACCCCAAAGAATATGCACAATATAAAACTGAATTCAGTGCTAAATTGAATATTCATTCAGCTGTTAGAGATCAACATCAACTTAATAACTTTAAGCTAAAAAACTCTCAAAATCTGGGCACATAGCTGGAATGCTAACTGATCCCTAGTGATTCAAATTATAACTCCTAGCCTAGTGGAAATTCTGTTATGATAAACTGATTATTTTTCATTATTACAAGCCTTTTCTAAAAGTACTCACAATACCAGGGCAGTGTTTCTGGGGGTATGTTTTCCATTTTGTCTTGATATTTTCCAGTTATTCACTAGCAGCTTTTCAAGTTTTGAACAGCAGATTATGAACTGCTTATAAATTAAAGAAGCTAAAAATAATGAACTTGCTTTTACTGAAAGAAGTTCATTGAAAGAAAGTAGGTGATACACTGCTTTTGGCTAAGACACATACTGGAGCTGTACTAATTGTAACTGTTTGTAATGCTGGTAGAGAGAGAAGCGTTACTTGAAGCTGTTAGGCAGTTTTGCAAGAACCTAGCAGAAAATCTTACAAAGGCTTGGAAACTCATCACACAGTGTATTTTTGCTGGATGCAAAGCTTACTAACTAAATAAGGATCTGTCCCTCTATTCTGGAATTAAATTCATTCAAAATGTAGAAAACCAAGAGTCCCTAGCACTGTCATTTAGTCATATAAATAGCATGAGTCTGAATCCAGTCTATGGCTTCCACAGAAGAGGCACTGTTTACTCAAGAAGTCATGCTGTGTTTTTAAAAAATCTACCACTATTGTCACAATTTATAACAGCATGATGCAGTTGCTAGTCCTTAAACTACACATCTAGAAACCTGGATTTTACCTCTAGCTTCATCATATAGCTTCAGCAAGCCCAGTCATCTTTCCAGGCATTCATTTTGCCCCACCTGTGTTGTCTACTCATTGCCCAGCATGTATGCCAGGCTTGAATAGTAGTTACTTTTTTAAAAAAATCATGTTTTCAAATATATTAAAGTGCACGTGCACAACTACCAAAACCAAGGATTGATGATCAATAGAAAAACACTCAGCTGCATGAAGACCTACAGAGAGACAGAGTCTCTTTTGATCACTTAGCTTATACTTGTTTGAAAATTTGGGCTTACACATGTTTGAAAACTAATTAGTTTTATGGGACCCACTGATGATATATCAGAGAGAGAAAAAAGGAGGTCAGCAGTCAGAGAATGAAAGAACATAGATGAAACTGCTATGCAGAGGAGGCCAAGAAGTTGGAAGAAAGTCCACAAGCTAGATTAGGATGAAATATCCAAGTAGGACAAGATGCATAAAAGGATGGGAAAGATAAGATAATCTTAAACAGAAATTTAGAATTCCCTTTAGGAAATGCATTCTCATAAACATTCATCTGTCAAAAATAATACCTAATTGATAATGATTTTGTTTCTAAGTAAACTGATTCTCCAGAAACTTTAAAAATCGGGGTTTGATGTCTAAACCAGGTCTGTTTAAAATAACCTATCTAGTTTAATTTTCTACCCTTTTTGCAATAGTTAGAAATTAAAATGGTAAAAATATTAGAATATTACTTAGTTTTAATCTGACCAGCTTGTTTTTCTTACATACCCGGCACAGGAAGTGTCTACTAGTTGTTTGTATCACAGAATGTAAATTTGCACAGTCTATTTCAGGAATAGCTGATGCTGCAAAATTGAGAGAGGTAGTTGTCCTCCAAATCAGGTGTCATGACATGTAAACTATGAGGTGACTTTCTGTAGTTGTGTATTTTCATCATTGTCCAGTAACATTACTAACGAAATGCCTAAGGATCTTAGAGACCATAGTCAGCAAAATCTTCTACCAGGTTACAATTATTATGAACAGTATGATATTTCATTGCTTTCTTCTCAGGCTTTTGAAGTTCTGAGTCATCAGTACACGAGTTTCCCTTCCAATGGTTTATTTCCATATAAATAAATAAAGTAAAAGTCAAAAATATCAAGTAATTGAAACATATTATACTGAATGAAAAAAAAACCCGTGTCTCGTCAGATTACGTATCCCCATGAATGGAAAACACACATGGAAGTTTGGACATTTAGTCACACATCTCACTATTACTGCGGTTCCCCTCAAACTTTTTTTCATTATACCTTTACCAAGTTTTCTTCTTCCACTTATCCACCACCTGTCAAGACACTCAGATAGATTTGCCAGCGTTTCTTCTCTCACTCTGTCCTATTTGCTCATTTTCTTTCATGTTCAAAAGCTTTCTCAAAATGTTTTGCCTCCTACCACATTTGCACTGCAGTTTCATTCATGCAGCCAAGCTCCCCCATGTCATGACTGCATACGCTACGTATGATGGGGTCCGGGTCACCTCTCAGCAGCACTTGGTCACAAGGCAAAATGTTCCACAGTGACATTCCCTGCCATGAGATGCAAACTGATGGCTGAGAACTCTTCTGCCAGAGAGCTTACTGCTCACAAACAAAATCTAGATTAGGGGACAATAGGGGACCATCGAGAAAAGGAAAGTAGCTGGTTTCAATAGAGCAGCCTGTTGTGCTGCCCGCAGTCACTACAGAATGTCTGTAGGGTAGATCGATGTCCATGAACTCTCTTTGCTCACATGCTTACCTATTTTGGCAATCCCCAGTGAAAAATAACCACAGTACATTCTTTGTGGCTTTGTCTGTAAAATAGGGGAACACTTTACTGCCTCAGGTTCACTTGTCTTAGAGTAGGCTACTATCTTCTGGTAACTTGCCACTGTTAGTTTCATATAAATCCCTTAAAAACGCCTCTTGTCCTAGTATGATGTTGAATATAATACAAGTTACATGAGTACAAACATCTTGGACACCAGTTTTCAGTTAACATACCAAATAACAGCTATGCATTTAGAATCTGTCAGTGTAATAACAAAAGCGTATATGATAAGGAAAGTACTGTGAATTCAGAGAAACAATCTTTCTTGGTTACATGAAGACTTTGTTTTCTGTTATGAGATACAGAAAAGAAATTCAAATACTCTTATCCAATGACATTTAGAAATTACAACTTCAGAATTATTTTGACATGTATTTATCTTAGGACCAGTCAAATTTTATTTTTTAAATTTTTTTTCCTTAGATCAGTCATTTGGCTTCATAGGCTCGTTTTCAAAAGCTGAAGAAACAAATGTTAAAATTTGCCTTACCAAGAATAGAGCCAGCTGTATCTATCTGTCTTTACATGAGTGAATGTAAATAAGAGAATAATTGGTTTACAAGCCATTTTCACATTAATCCCTGTCTTCCTAATGTCACCAATTGGGTTCTGAAGTTACAGTGTCAAGTGGAGACTACAGCACGTCCTGAATAGGGGCAGAAAAACTGTTACAAATTGCATTTTCTAATTCAACATTTTCTAACTGGCATTCGTATCAAGAAAAAGGTTCAGGAACTCTTCATTAAAAGTCAAGTGAGAAATAATACTTGCCTGTTTAAGCCTGGAATAGAGAGATCTGTTTTTCAATAAATAACACTGAATGTTAAAGTTCACAGAATTTACTAAGGTCAAGTTTGCTACTATTAATGTAGGAATAAGCAAAGACTACAATAGAAGCTTTTTGAGTATTTTTGTGTATTATGTAAAACAGAGAAAATATCCCATTTTGATGCGATGGTAATCTGTCAGAACTTTTTAAAATCCAAGGGAGTATCCTCTAACAGGAAGAAATGAAAAAAAGTCAATATCTGGTATTTTACACAGAACAGATTAGTATAATTTATGTAAAGTAGCAGGACACTATTGTCACAGAAATAATGATAGAAATGCCATAGAAGTGATTAATTCAATAACAAGTGTAGCTTGGCATGTGTCTCATCAAAGTGAGAAGTTATTTCTGCCGTCATTCACTGAAGTTTAACCAGGAAGATGATTTTTCAGTTACAGGCTTCAGATGTAGATATTTCATCTTTTGCTGTTTATTATCTAACACTCCTTCCAAGAACCAAGACCATTTTAAGAAGGCTTTGAAAAAGGAATACAAGGAAGAATAACCAGCAGTAGTAAGTAAAAAACAAACAAACAAAAAAACCCAACCAAGAATAACAACAAAACACTAGAAAGTTGGATGAGGTTCGGATTATCTCTAGTTTTTTAGGTAAAGGAAAGCAGGAAAACAACGATGCACAACAGAGAAAAATAAGGCAAAAGAATGGAAACTAGTAAGGAAGGAAGCACTTTTATTTTTCTGAACAGTACTGCTGTACTTAATCCAGGGAACGTACACTCTGGCGAGACATCTAAAACTGAAAGGAATGCATAAGCTTGCTTGAACCTCTGCAACAAAACAAAGGAATCGGAATTATTAGAAAACAGCTGGACACTACATGGAAATGGTGAAAGAACATTTATCCCTGGAGCACTCACAATAAAAGATTGTGTGCTGTTCATGAAAGACAGAAGATCAAAGCTGTTGGTCGCATTAGGAGCCTGGATTCCAAGAATGCAGGGGAAATTTTTGTAAGAAGCTTCAGAACTAAAATTTTCAATTGTTAATATGTTCAGACTAAACCAAGAACACACAAGGAATGGAGATAAAATACTCCTCAAAGTCAGAGGGAAGAAGTACAAGTTGCCTAAAGTAAAGCTTATTTAGGCCATGAAAGTATATGAAAACAACTGCTGAAATTTTTTCAGTTATGTGATTAAGGAGAGGGGGAAGCAAAACATACTCAAAGTGGCATTCATATTATGGATAACCTAATTTATGGTGCGAACTCAAAATGGTTATGAGGCTATGAATTCTGCGCTTATTACAAATATGTGAAGCAAAAGCGCATGCAGAGGTACACTGTATAATCTCCATCCCAAACTGCTGATGGAACTAGGATATGAAATTGAAGACTTGGCAGCAAATATTTAATAGTCTAGTTATGAATCCAGACGTGGTATTATATGGCAGGACAATAGAAAATATGTCAAGATTTAAGATAAGGTGAGAAAAATGGTAAGACAACTAACAGACAATACCCACATGGCTATCCATAATCTGCAAGGTTCTAGGGGACAAACTTTAAGCAAAATTAAGCAAGTAAACATACACAGAAAAATGGAAAAAATGCTATTTGAATTTATCAAGAGAAGATAATATCAGGCTAACTTGACAGCATTTTCAGTTATCATAACTGGGTTTTTAGGCATTAGTGATGTAACTGACTTGATCTATATGGCCTTTGGTAGGCATTTGTTGTGGTGCCACAGAAGAAATTATTAGTGAAGCTGGAGAAAGTAAAGAATAGTAGAAAAATATGTAAAGGGAACATGGGGAAATGAAAAATAGAGCATTAAAGGAAGGGTTGTCGGACTGAGGAATGTTTAATAGGGAAGGTGTTTGTGGATGAGTGTTAGAACTGATGTCTGATGATTCATCCATAAACCTACTAGGAACAGCAAGATGTTGACTGCATTTTTGATTACGCAATGCTGGGAAACATCATCCAGTATTGGGAAATATCACCAGTACTGATGAGTTTCAGGTCACTATACATAGGGAACTGTGTGAACTTCAATAATACAAATACTATTAAATTTAACAGCACAATACACTGTTGAACATCAATAGCATCAAAATGTCTATAGTAAGCTGTAAACTATCATTTAGAAGTGATTAAGAAGGACTTGCACATACAAGATGACTATAAGCCATTAATATGATATATCCATTAAAAAAGACAGATGCAGTTCTAGTTTTAAAAGAGGTTTTTCCAGAATAGTCAGGAAAATATCAGTGCCAGTTTACAATGCCACTAGTGAATTTTCAGTTGAGAATCTTGTACAGATCTGGTCCAGAAGAAAGGCATGAAAACAGGTCTAAGGGATGATCAAGGAGAAGGGAAAGTCTATCTCATGAAAAGAGACCAAAGATTTTGGCTTATTTCACTGAGCAGAATGACAGCTCAGCAGGAGCATAATCACAGCATGTAAATGCATCAGGGAGATAAACACCAGATATGGAAAAACCTAAATTAGCTAAGGACAAAACTGGCACAGGAACAAATGGATATTAACCGACTGTGAATAAATTTAGGTTGGAAATTAGAAGTTTTCTGATCATTAGAGCAATCAAAATTTCCAGAAGCCTTCCAATTGGAATAGTAGAGGCAAAAAACCTCATTACTTTAATGATGAAATACAGTCAATTTATGAAAGACACTGTATGACATGCTGCCTATAAGAGCAGAAGACAAGCTCAATAACCCAGCAACACCCTCATTATCATCTGAAATGTTTCTGAATTCAGCAGAAACAAACCCTGACTCTTGTTCAGTAAGACCAAAATCCTCAACATCAAGAAGTCAGAAGTCTTCCTATTATGGCTGTGGAGGGCTTGATTGTCTTCACAGCTTCAGTAACCTCCTGCTAATTGAGCCACACAGGAACTGACAAATTAGTCTCACTTCTCTCCTCCCATTGCCTAGTCCAAAACATCATTTTGACTACTCAGAGTTGAGCTCTGCTGGCTTCCTTATTGATTCTCCCACTCAGCTGAACTGATAGTTTTGCTACATATAAAATCTTAATGATCAGAGGAAATGTTTTCCCCCATATAGCTAAACTCAGTGGTACCTGCTAGAAACACTGAGACTTTTCCCTGTCTTGTACTCATGTTCCCACAAGCAGGTTTGAAATCACCAGCTGTGTTAACACTGGGTAATAGCAAGCTTAAATTTATTTTAATAACAGCCAAAGTGTGTGTGAATGGGAAACTAAACTAGAACCCTTCAGAAGACCCTGGCCTCAGAAGAGCTAGGATACAGCTGTTTCTCCATACTACCATCAGCAAACTTCTCTCTCCTGCGCTCCAAAAATAAATGCAAAGGTCATTATTTAGAGCATATACTCTTAAACAAGAGAACTCAGTGCTCTGTTTTGCAGTCCTAGTCAGGAAAAACTACTGAACTCATTTTGGACTGTTCTCTTTGAAGGGACCATAAAAACCACATCTTATAGTCAGTCCCATGTCCCTTCTAATAGACTGAGTCAGAACATTATTTCTGGGTTAATTCAGGCTGATAAAACTACTCAAGAATTTGATTGCTGGGGTTCCTGTCACATTTCAGATCATGACGGCTGTGATTTGCATCCCTCAATGTATCAGGCAGACAGATGTCCATGAACAAATTGATAACATCATTACAGTCTTGCAGGTTTTGCTTGCTAGCAGTTGCTGTGCTGCAGTTTACTGAGCATCACTCTGCTACTTATATTTCAGAATTTCAGGAATCATGCCAGAAAATAGTTTCCAAATAGGTGAGATCACTGAATAATGGCTAGCCAAAGATATGCAAAAGCATATTGCTGAATTTACTAAGCAAGGAAATGGCATGGTCATTTGATGAGTTAAGTAATTTTTCCTGCCAGTACACAAAAAATGAACACTTATTTCCAAAGTGGTTTATAGTTGTCAGAGTAACAAAATTTCACAGCCCTTTTCTCAAGTAGTCACTGACAAATATCAGAAATAAAGTTTCAAATAAAATTCCAAATAATTACCTCAGACTCATTAATCATCCCAGAAAAAACTGTACATTCAGGCTGTTGCATATATATATATATATATATATAGTGTATTGCTAAGCACCAAGCAGAGTAATTTTATGTGAATTTACAAAGAGGAGTATTCCCTACTCTTTCTTGCACACAAACTTGCTCAAGTTCCATCCTGTATAAGTGTCATTTGCAGATTCAGGGAGCAGAAGGATTGCATTACTGAACTGGCCAACCAGATAAGATATATGTAGTCGTTCTAGTCTGTGTCTATCAAGACAAAGTTTGTCAAATGACTGATGATTCTATGATTCTACTAAATGTATGTACATAGTGTGCTCACTAATCAATTGCAATTGGCTGAAGAATTACAAATAGAAAATATGGGGATAATAAGGTTTTTTAACTGACATTTGCACAGCTCTTCACAAGGAAATAGAGTGCCTGGCTTACACTAATAGGCAATAAACAATCAACTTTTTTTTTTCAGCTATGATGAGTTGCGTGCCTGCATGGTGCTTGTGATACATCACTGCCAACAGGCATTCTTTGATTTCTAGACTTTATTGCTAAATCATCAGTTCTAAAAGTTAAAAGATACCATTAATTTCAGTACAGTCAGGATTTTGTTTAGAATCTTTCACAGTAAGAAGCATTGTTCCTTGCCTCAAAGTAGTCTTAAAAGGGATATCTTAGTGCTGTGAACACAGAGAAATAACTCACATAGAAGTAGGCTAAATTCTACTTTGGTGATCTGTACCTGTTTACACTCCATTTGTATGTGGTATGTTATCTACTTTCTGCAAAAATAGTTGAAGGATTAAAATACGTAGCGTACTATTTGAAGGGTTTTAAATATAGTCTACTCTGTCTATAAGAAAGGCAGGTTTCATTATTGTTAGATGATTTCTTCCAGTAGGTCAGATGAGAAATGCACTCAGTCTACTCCGCAGTTTTTGTGAAACTGTTGTTTACTGGTTGGATTTGAAAAAGGCAACACTTGGCTCAGATCTGGGGAGAAAGAGAGAAGTTCGAAGGCCAAGAATAATCAGCTGTGTGTGGGAACAAAGGGCCATCCTTACCTGACAGTTCAGTGTGTGGGAAAGGTACCGGTAGGAGCTTTACAGCAACTGAAGTGTGTTCCCCCGGCAAAGATTAAATTCTCCCAAGTGTGTGTGTGCCAGGTCTTAAGTCCTTCACTGGAACTGCACAGGATCTTATCTGCTGGTATAAATCATTTACACTGGGACCAACCCCAAATGGATTGTATTTTTATTTAAATGTAAGTTTTGTCCTTCAGTAAAACAGGAATAAAAGCACTTCCACCCTCCCAGGTTGTTACCCAGATGTACTAAAACGTGTAGAAGCACATGTTCGTGCAGCTATGGAGACCACTTTTGTTTCTAATTCCTAAGTTGATTTTTATTCTCATAAAAATGAAGTCACCTTAAAAATAACTTTTAGATTTGAATCCAAGCTTTTTGCCGGATTTCACACAGAAATTATAGTGTGAGAGCATGCTACAGGATTCAGTGCCCCTCACATAACTGAATTGGTAGGGGAGTTGGAAGCTACATACAGATAATGGAATCCCAAATACAAGAGGGCTCTCTTCAAAACATGGAAACCTGGCCATGTAAATTTAACTCTTCCTTCTGAGATATTGCTGATAAGACATGGATGGAACAATGATTCACATAAGAGAAGAGAAGCAGATGAGTACTTCAATAACAGAGAACCATAAATGGATAAGGAAAACTAAAAATAACAGAGGAATTCTGAAGCAAAGTCCAGTCAAGAGCGTCCTGCCCAGTAAGAGCACACAGCACTGGGCACGCAAGTGACACCATGGAAGTGGGGGCAGGCTGGCAGGATCAAACCCCCAGCCACAGGAGGCGAGGAGGAAGAAAATCTCATTCTGAAGCAGGCCCAGCTCTGAGCAGGGGGTCAGAGCTTTAAGAGTGGAGCTGGTTGAACACGTTTTAGCAGATAGCGCAGGAACGCCCTGTGATATTATCCATTGGTTCTATAAAACTAGAACAAATATTTTTGCTCAACAGTGTCACAGACTAATCCCAGCTCTGTCTGGCTAATCAATTGTAATGCAATTCATTCAATGCATTACTTCATAACTGCTGTATGCTTAAAAATCTGTAGTAAAAGGTAATAAAGGAAATACGATAAATGGAATAACACTGTGAGCCCAGTGTGGGTTTCCACAAGTCAGTTTGCTGCACAGGGGCACACTAGCAAGTTGTAGGGTCTTCGGGAACAAGCCAACATTGCTTACTTCAGTTAGAAAGTCTTGTTTCCCTGTCACTTACTGCTGAACACTATTCTGGTTTCTCCATTTTTCACATATAATGCAGGAAAATAACACTGTAGTGCAATGGATACACCTAGCATTTGTCTAAAACAAGATGATTTGGTTTCAGGGTGGCTTTCTAAGGCTAGTTTCACATAATATGAGAGTTATAAAAGGACAAGGAACAGACTGGTGTTGAGCAATGGGATACAAAAAAATCAACTACTGCACTGATACATTTTCAAAGTAGTTTTCCAAGATACAGAGCTGTGAAAGGGTATGAAATGAAAAAGAGTTTATTCAAAGCAGTAGAACCAGTTTCAATAATTCTGAGAAAATGGCCAGAAAATGTGTGCACTGTTAGAAACACCTGCTGTTAAAGGCTGTAGCTTTTGCTTTAAGTAGCTCTCTGTTTTGACTGCACTTCTTTGTCTATTAGACTATGTGAGCTGTAGGCTACTGCTTGTAGAATCCCAGCCCAGCTTCTCCAGGGAAGATCAGCAAAATCTCAAAAAAGTTAATAAGGAAGGGTAAGATACTTGGATCTCAATTCCCTAGGGATTCTTGTTTAGGAAGAGAAAAGAGTCCTGAGTCCTATTCCCTCTGTATGCTGTGCTGCTTTTAGAGCTATTACTGCTAATGATCGTATGAAAAATTATCTGTAGTGGATCTTCGAGATGGAAAATAGAATAAAATCAGGTAGATCTTGAATTGAATGGAACAGATCACTGCAAGCTGCTGAACTATACCCCGCCTCTGACATCTGCAGAAACTCTTTTAGTTCAAGGGATGATACAGATGTAATTAGAAGACAACCTGATGCAAGATATTAGAAATAACAGATAAATAACATGAAGTAATGGATTAATATTGAGAAGCTATTTAGCAATAAAAGAAAAATTTATTTTTCACCAAATGCTGAAATACAGAACGTGCTGAAAACATCCAGAAACCATTAAACCAAATCATTTTAAGAGAATGCTACATAGTTTTTTTAGGAAAACAAAACAAACAAACAAACAAAAAAACAACCAAACAAAACGAAAACAGGGCATTGCTGCTGGCTAGGTATTTGTTAATTTTTCATGTGAATTTATTGCATATGTAAGTGATTGAATTAGTAGCACTGACAGGAACTCAGGCACAGTAAAAGCTTCCTGATACTGACACAGCACTGCTCGAGCTGTACAGTCCTGACCATTAGCAATCCCGCTGTTGAAGCCCTGAGCCTTTCTCTCAAGCAGAATCTGCAGAGCACACTGGAACTGGACTGAGCAAGGTATTGCTTCTGTGATGTGAATTTGCAGACGTCCATGGCAAAGACTAGGATAAGACCACTACACTTTTTTAGATTAATGACCTCATTTGGACTCTGATGCCAGGCTCCAGGGAAGAAAGTCCAGTGCAAGCTAATATCATGCTACCAAAATACTGCAAGGTAAGTTTTGGGGAAAAAATGCTAAGAGGATTTTGTATTTTGTGGTAAAGAGACTGAATGCAAAAGGGAGTCAGAAACAGTGAGCTTACAGAAGAGACTATAAGGTACAGAAATCAGAATGATTTCCCACCTTTGAGAAAAGAGGTTCATTCCAGACATGCAAAGGCTGAGCAGTGAAATCTGGATCTTCTATCACAGAGTGATAGATTGCTTCAGAACAGTGAGAGTAAACTGGGAGAATTTAAACTGCATATCTGCTAATTTAAGCATGCAAGTCTATTGCCAGATATTGCCATCTAAGAGGAATATAGGTATCATGGCTGCTGTGAAGTCCTGAGGGAGGCTCATAACCTTTTGGGAACCCTTCCCTCCTTCCCTGCAACATAACAACCTTTTGACCGTCTTGGTGCTTGGATCTATGTGAAGAAATTGTACACACAGTAATTCTTGGGGAACGATAGAAACAAAACTGTGCAAAACATCAGGGACGCAGGATGTTGTGTGAATTCTGTATGCAAACCTCATATCCAAGAATAGATACAGATCTAAAAAAAATAAATAAATACAACAACAAAAAACCAACCCAAAAGCCAGTATTTCAGATGCATTATGAATGTGCAGATGAGCAGCCACAGGGAAACATTTCATTGCTGAACTATATTCCTGTAGTGTCAGATTGTGCCAATTTATAAGAATATAATATGAGCTTCTTTTAAGAGCAGCACTGCTGGATTTAATGGTACTACTAATGGAGTAAGATTTTTTTCTTGGAGTAAGGGTGCCATAAACCAGCCCTCAGTCACCACTTCCTGTTTACTTCTTGTGGTTTATTCTCTAGAGCAAACACGTATTTCTCTGACTTGAAACTTCTGCTTGTTACAAAAAAATCATTGCTTAATATTTTCTTTTTCACACCATACATCCTCATAGAAGGCATTTATTTTTAAGTGAATCATTTTACCTGTAGAAGAGTGAAAGAATTACTCTTCTCTGATTAGCAGAACAGTAGAGCATCACTTAATGTGTTCTTTTTTGGTAAGTCTAGACAGTCTCTTCTAAAATTTCATTTAGATATCATTTGTAATTCATTTGAACAATTTTAGTCACTCAGTAAAGTTATTTCAATATTTTCCTTTTTATTGAAAGTTATTGCACTGCTGCAAGCAAGGTATTTTGTGTGATGAATTTCCACATGGCTGATCCCAAAGGAGGGAGGACAAAACACAAAAGACCCCCAAATTAAATTCTAATCCAATTTAACAATAGCTGTAAGGGAAATGAGGAAATATTAGTTACTGTAGAACTGTGGTCTCATGGTAAAGTGAAAAATTAAGCTGATCATCCAGAAATTTTAGACAGTTTAAGTTTTCGCCTATATACAAATGTTCCTTGAGCAACTACAGACAAAACCCGGCGGAAGCTCCCATTGAACAATGGCATTGTACCAATGATAAGATTCACAAGCGAGGATTGAGATATACATTATAAATAAACATACACTGGGGTGCACAACTAATAGCAAAACTAGCAAATGTTTTTGACATTTGGACCGCACTTGAAATTACAAAAAATGTCCTAATACATTGACAGATTTTGAGGCTAGAGGGATCCATTTATTGTCATTTCATATGGACTGTAACATAAGCTGATGAACTTCACCATGTGTTGGATCTTCAAGATCACAGTTTGAGTGAGAGCAGCATATACTCTGGAAAAGCATCTAGTTTAAGATTAAAGAGTTAGAGCAATAGGAAATCTACTGTCCCTTGCTCAAGATATTCCAGTTGTGATTCTCCAGACTGTTCAAAGTATTCTTAGTGAGTACTAGCAACATATTGCAACATTTCTTTCATACACACACAGAATATATTAGAAACTATCCTACAAGAATATAATAAAGCAGACAGTATTTTTAGAATTCTCGGGTAAGCTGAATTATAATGAGAAGATTTGGAATTATATTTATAGGCATGGAGAGTGCACCTAACTCCGTCAGCACCTGTGTAAATAAGTACATAAAAGAACCAGTTAAAGGTCTTGTTCCCAACACAGCATTTCAGTTCACAGTGGACAAAAGTGGCAGTTGGAGGTGTTAGAGGAATAACCCTCAAGAGAGCAGTAGCCTCTTTCTATATATGGCACAAAATGATCTTACAGTCTAAAAGTTTCCATTGCTGTTGGAGAAATCGGACTTCATCTCTAGTCTTGTGGGAGGGAATTGTGATCAACTTTTAGAAAACAGCTGGGTCAAGAAAAAGGAAGTCTGCTTTGCAGAGTGAACCTTAAATCTATTTGCATGTATACATCAGGACTGTGTGTTATAGTAAGCAAAAAGTATTCTACCTACTTGGAGGTAGTTTAATCATACATCTATTTTAGAATTTTCTCAGAAAGTTCCTGGCAATGAGAGTTTTTACAGTCCAGTTCACAAAATAGGGAGTGACAGTCTCAAAGCCTGAAAACAATTCCAACTAACAGTAATCTGGACAAGGCTACAGATGAAGAACTCCTCTCTTCCTTATACAGGGAAAGGAAACGAGGTTATTCAACCAGTTGCAAAAAATGGAAGAATTATTTTTACCCACACTCAGAATGAAAGAAAGAGACAAAGGGGTTTGGACTTGTCAGCAAAGAAATAGGTTAGCATATTTGGGAAGAATAATCAATATTTAAAGACACTGAATAGGCTGTAGTTGGAGACAATCCTCTCATCGAGAGAATGCTAGAAGCCAAGAAGAGAACAGAGGAAAGCTGAAATTGGAAATGGTGTTGTGCTAGTAAATCAAGGGAACAATAAACACAGGTCAGAATAGAAAATGCATTAATTCTGCTACTAACCTCTTATTTCTCTATGCTGTGGAAAGAAGAAATATTATATGCAGTGCCTCCCACCCCTACTGCTTATCGTTTATGATAACCAAGCCAGTGCTACCAGCACTTACAACACTAACTCTATTCATTTATGTCATGTTAACTCCATGAAGACACTAATTTCTTGTATTAATTACTTCTCCCTGTCTATTAATGTAAATAGTAGCCATTCCTGTGCAACTAATACCAAAATAAAGTGCACTGATTTGGAAGTGTACTGTGTACAAGTGGGAGAGAAATGGAGTGAGCTTATCTGCAAAATAGATTACCAACTGTATGAACAATTACCTGAACTGCTCAGGAAATATTAAATTATAAAAGCTTATATATTTTGGACAGTATTATATTTAATTTCTTTCACAGGAATTATTCAGTATCATTAATTCAAACCAAAACACATCTAACATATATTGTTTTAATGCTGGATTAGGACTGAAGGGATTTTTGTACTATTCCCTCATGACAATACAAAGACAAAAAATTCCTCTATGGGGACTTGGTAGTGGAATCAACTTGTTTATGAAGCAAAGCCTACTTGTTTTAATTAGAATGGTCTCCGCAGACTTCAGATAGTGCAACGAATCTCCACCTGGGTGCTGTCAGCCTTCCTTAGCTAAAGCAGCTCCTTCCCTTGAATTTCTAATACTTTGACCCATTATTTTTTTTTCTCTCCCACGTACTTTAATTGTATTTATCCAGCAGCAAAATTTGATACTTAATAATTCACTGACGAGATTATGTGCCTGTACCTTTCCCTTGCAGCTGTATTTACTCAAAACAAAGCTATTCAAATAAGCCTTAATCAAGACACATCACTCTACCACAGTGCGCGTGTGGCACATCCGAACCAAGCATCGGAGGTGTGTGTGGCACCTCTCTGGAACCACCTTTAACCGGTGTCACCCTTGGCTTATTAACAAGTCACCTGGGCTCCCAGGTACTCAGCAGATGATGTGTTGTTTCTTTGGTGCCTGTGGGGTCCTTGTTTGGAAGCTGAGGGAGGAGCTCCTGACAGCTCCAGCCCACACTCCTCGTTTGCCACCCTTTCTTAAAGGTGGTTCCAGAGAGGTGCCACACACACCTCCGATGCTTGGTTCGGATGTGCCACACACACCTCTGATTGGTTCAGAGGTGCCACACACTCCTCCAGTGATTGGTTCAGAAGTGCCACAAGCGCCTCCAATTGGTTCAGAGGAGCTGGATGCTCCCCTGATTGGTTCAGCTGTTGGCAGGGCCATGGGGGAGCCAGGTGGGGCAGCCCCTGGCCTCCCCCAGCACCCACCCTGGCACTACCAGAGCCCAGCCAGTTACAGCCAACCTGTGGCGAGGGATGATTAACCGCTTTGTTTTGCCAGCACAGCTCTTCCTAGTCCAACATTCCCATGAACAAAGAGTGTAGGTGCGAGCCTTTGTCCTGCACTGTAATTGTTTAGAGCTAGGGACTGTAACTGTTGGTCACGGTGAGCAGTTCCCTGGCAGTGCTGCCATGCAGAGAACAGTGTCAGTTGTTAGGTGGAAATTCCTGGGGAAAGATCTCTCTCTCTTTTTTTAAAGCTTACTTTATTACAATTACGGGTTAAATTACAGTTAAAACTATCAGAAATGGAATTACTAAAAGATTAAATAATTTAAAGCTTTATCAATGACTACAGAGTGCTAACAATCTTGCTTAACTGAGGCCCATCTCCTGAATACCATCCATCAGTATTATCAAATAACATTTTGACAATCCACCATATCAACTTATATTAAAGAGTTTTCACAGAAACTGAATGTGATACATAACACAGACGGCATTTGAGGTATTTGTGATTCCCCCATACATAAGAATCTTGGGATTCTGCCACACTCTCCCATATAACTCAATTAAAGCTAACTTCATATGGCTGCACACAAGTTCACAAGCTGCAGTCATACTTTTGAAGAAGGAGGAGGTCACTTCACTGAGTAATGGTACACGTTCTTTTAATTACTTTTACTCCCCTTTCACTCCATCACCTCCCTCAAAAAACAGCATTTAAAGTGCTTTCTGCATGAAGAGTGACTATGAGCTGAAGTTAATTCAGTGCCTAAGACTTACCAATACATCAAACAGTGACATTACAGTGGAAAGAAACAAGAAACTTCCAATGGCTCCAAGAAAATAGCTTAAACATCCTACCATGAGACAGAATTTGTTATCTTTTGACTTGAAATTGCAGATCCTGGGTTTTTTATTCTCCAAGTCTTAAACAAAAATACAATGGGCAGATGCCAAAAGTAAGACAACCATTTTAAAAAACATGCAAATACTTAACAGCAAACTCTCTTTGACAATATGTGATTATGGGAACTTTCTGATATTCAGCATTGATTTGCTTATCCGAGGCCATGACAACAAGCGGGCAAGGCCACAACTGCTGCAGTTCACACTGCAGAGCCTTACCACTCTTATAAAGCTTTCTATATTTTATCAGTACAGCAATCTGAAGTTCAAGCATCTTGAACAATTTCTCGCTTTATCTGAAATGTGAAATGTGTTTAAAAATAAAGTTTTCCCGTAAAACTAGCATTTATGGCCCAGTTACTGCAGAAGATAATGGGAGCCTTGTGGGCAATAAAGCTATTTGTGTAAGATTATGAAGGACATTTTCCAAACAGTATACTTCTGAACATATCCAGCTCTATAGCCATATTTACTTGAAAAAGCTGGTTTTAACTATGTGACTACTACTCTCAGATGGTAGATTTATGAATGAACTATGCAGATCAATCAAAATCTGATTCCACATGAGTTTTAGATCATTTGTATACAAAAGAAATAAAGAATTGAACTTTTCTAAATAAGCAACAATATAACTAATACTTCAGGCAGAAAAATGCAGGATTAAACAGAATCATTTGGAAGGTCACAGAAAGACACTGCAAAAAGATTTCCATTCTGACTTCCTTCCAGACTTATAATGAAAAAATATTTTGTGATATTGTGAAAATTGGTAGAACTGTAACCTCTACATAATAAGAGCACTCTTGTCCTGAGAAGATCAATAGCTGTGTCTTCATTAGATCTAATCACTAAGGTCGAAATTCTAAATGCATTTTGGCAAAACAAAGTTTTATTTATATATGTATTTTTTATATACATAACCAGAAAAAGAAAATTAAAGGACATATATGACATTAATGCAAAGCTGCCAGTAAACACCAAAATATCAGCTCCAAAGGAATTCTAAAAATTCTTGCTCTGTGTGTATGGACTTTAATATTTTCTTATTAGCCCTTCTGTCTTGAATATGAACCTTAGCGCCATGCTGGAAGTCATCCCATATAGACAGAGTTATCAAATCTGCAACATTTGACACCAATATTTATTGGTATGTTGCCAGCCCTGCTCGTACCAAAGATCTTTTATTAGGATTCCAAGGTATTTGAAAAGTGCCAGCTCTCTGGAGGATATTACTGGACATGTGGTTCACTGTGCCTATAAACACAGCCCTCTGTTTTCTGAGGTTCTCTGTGCCTCAGTTTCTCTCTTTATGAAAATACTTTACGACGGTACCAACCTACCTTACAGACATCTATCTTGTGGTTAAATTCACTGATGCCTATCAAGTTCTTCTAGATCCTTGGATAAAAATGAAAGTGAAAGGGGGAAATGGTACCAAAATAAGTATTGGCAAATAAGGTCTTCTAAACTAAGGTAGAAAACACACTAGCTTCCCAAAATGCATAGAGGGGAAAAAGGGGCTATTCTCCTGTCATATGCAAAACACAGATATATTTTTCATGTTCGTAATTAGAATTAACATGAGACTCCATATAGCTGCAAATAAAATTTCTATGATCTTTTCCCATTTTCCTCATCCTTTACAATGCTTTTCTCGCCTATCATGAAGCCTTTCATCTGAGAATTAGCTTTTTCAATTCCATTCCCTGCCTTCCAAACCTACACAAAATGCAGAAATTACCTGCCTTATTCACTGTTCTAACCTCGTTTTTTTTCTTTTTAGGAGTCTTTCCATCATAAGTTTAACCACTCCACCTAATGCATACATATGAAAATGAGATCAAGACAAAGCCTTAAATTACGTGGTCAGTGTGGGATCATGTTTGCAAAACCATTCAGATCTGCCATCACTCATTTTGTCTATCACTGTCCTATTGTAAATATATAATCCCTTCAGAATTGCATTTAAATACCATGGTGTTTTAATATACAGTGGAGTTTTAGACTGCTTCTTACCAGGTTTTTGTTTTATATAATCTGGATCTTGAAATACTGGGAATTGTTAACTATTATAATAAAACAAGTTAGCTATTTTTGAGGCATAGGACAGAAAATACTAAATCCTGCACCATTAAAAATTACTGTCCATAGCCTAACTCCAAGAACATCATATATACACTAAGAAAAATCTATTGTTTCAGCACATTCACAGGGTTGTGTGGAAAAACTGCTCAACCTGTTAAGAAACAGCTCACATCAGCACTTTCTGCAGTATGACCTAGCTACTTCATGTTGCTGAGCTTCAGCGGGGTTTGTTGGCTGGCAGTAGTGAGCAAAGAGATACTGAGAGAGAAAAACAAAATGAAATTTGGGGTGAGAAAGCTGCAAAGGCAATCTCTTTATCTAACTGTTTCTCCCAGAGTTGCAGGTACCCACCAGTGAACTGCAAAAGCTCACTCATTTCCCACGCATACACGCAAGAAAAATTAAGTTGTGTAAGATTTAGTGTCTTTTAAAGAACACATGGGGAGTCTCAATCTAGAATCTAACTAATAAGAAAATTATTGCAAAATTTCACCATAGCTGGTAGGTTCATAGACAGATGACGTGGATATGCTAACATATGGTCTCTCCAAGTTTTTTTGGGACTCAGGCCCTTCGACAGTGAGAAGAAAGCCCTCGCTGGTTCTGTTGTTCTGTGGGTATGTTACAAATACGAGTTTTCAGTGTCTTTCGTTCTTCCATTTTTACCGATATCCCCATAATGACTTGGAATAAAAATTACAAATACGCATTAAATACACATAACATCTCATTCATACGCAGGCAGAGATGTGCAAGTGTAACAGTGGCCAAAGAGCTCTGCCTTAAAATACTCTCTGGAGTCAGGGGCAAACGGCAGAAGTGGGAGCTCAGCTCTGGTTAGAGGCTGACGTGCAATCACCCAGTCACACTGAGGTTGTAGCAGAGACAAGCGTTGCACCTAATGTCTTCCTTATATACGTAGTGTCTTTATCAGTATAGTATCTTAAACAACTCTGACTTTTTTCCAGATTGTAATTGAAAACTGGGGCAGCAGTATTACCTCCATCTTGTAAACAGTAATGTAAAGAAAGAAGTCACTTTTCAATTGGAAGTTAAAACAAAGCAGAATTTGTGTATATCTAAATTTCAGTATCTAAATTAGCTCCCTAGGTGCCTTTGAAATCAGCAGGCTCCCTGTGAGAGCAAATGCAGGCTGTCCCCCTTACTGAGTCAGTTCAGACAAATGCTGAATGCTGGGTTATATGAGTAGCCCTCCACTGACTCCAGAATCCCATTCAATAATTCCACCTTTTTTCTTTATTCAGTTCCTTCCCTTTTCCAAGAGTCGATGCCTGAAGGAATTACAGCATTTGTGATTCCAGTAAGCCCACGCCATATGTGTGTGAGACTGATCAACAGAAAAAACTCCTCCTTCTGCAGTCCTCCATGAAGCAACAACAATTTGTCTGACACAAATTCATGCTTTTAGAGCACAACAAGAACACAAACCAATTTGCAGTCAGCAATTTTAATCGAACGAACAAGTTACGTTTTCTATTGCAAATTTTAACAATGACACCTGTTCATTTTGATGCTCCACTGTAATGTAACTGTACCAGAAATCTTTATGAAACACTTTGTTTTAAAATTGATTCACAGACACACACAAAAAGAGTCACAAAGAATAATCTTTTTCAATTCCATTACTCTACAGGTTATGTTTATGCTAGTAAAAGGTCAGGGAAGGTTCCTGGGTACTGGACTGTAATTATCTCTGCTGTGAGACTACCGTGAGAATCCCTCACTTGCTTTTAGTTCATGTTAATTTGCAATCTGTGAAACAATTACAAGTTGCCCAAGGAAGCTGTGGATGCCCCCTCCCTGGAAGTGTTTAAGGCCAGGCTGGATGAGGCTTGGAGCAACCTGGTCTAGTGGAAGGTGTCCCTGCTGATGGCAGGGGGGTTGGAACTAGATGATCTTTAAAGTCCCTTCCAACCCAAACCATTCTATGAATTCCCAGGCATGATTCAGGTGGTGGCAGAGGACAGTGACCACCTTCCAGTGGCAGTCTGGTTGCAGAGTATTTTCATGGGAGGGTAAGAGTTTTGGTAGTATAGATGTCAGTTGTTCTATGCCAGCTAGGTTCAACAATGAGGAATGGACCTAAGTACATTTAAGAACTTATACAGATGTAACCAGAGGAACTAAGGAACCCTCAGTTTCTTTCAGTGCAGAGTAAGTCCAAACAACATGAGCTCCATGAGAGGAATCACTTTTGGCTCCAAATACTCACACCTCTTTCCTCCTACTTCAAACCATTCTTCTGCTCTCAGCAGAAACACAGACTTCGCATGCTGGTTTTGTATGGATTCCAGCAGTATGTCACATACAGCTTTTAACTGTGAAAAAACCCACTATGACCATCTAGTCTGATCTCCAGTAATGCAAACCAAAGAATACGACTTCCAAGAGACTCTATTCAGAATAAACCTTTTAGAAAGCCAAGCAATCTTGACAGACAGACAAGCCACTGCATTTCTTGGTGCCTTCACAGATCAAGAGCATGCAGCAGGTCCCTTCCAACGCACCCAGTTGGTGTATTTTGAGCACTGTTACCTGCTTTGTCTAATTAGTTTTTCCTAATTGTATAATGCAGCACTAACTGCATGGTAGTAATGGCTTAGGAAGGAGCTTGTTATAGCCGAGAGAGAGAGAAGGTATTTTGCTTTCAAATCTTCAAGTTGGAAACACATTAATAGAAATTATAACATACCCGTTATGCAAAAATATGCAGAATTATCTGAAAATGAGCAGTCAGCAAAGGGCAGGCAGGCTGTGCTGATGTCTCTGGGTGATATGTACAGTTTGCTGTCTTAGCCATTCTCAGCAGTTTCTTTTGTCAGAAAAATAAATGATGTTTTCTGAAAAAAAATCATAGGCGATCTAGTGCTTGTTGCAGATCAGACCAGGACACAGACAGGGTTTATTCCCTGCATAATTCTCATCTGGAAAGCACTGATATTATGTGAACATTGGAGATTTAAGACAGTGAATGTTTACAAAAAGTGTATCTGTAGCAGACTACATTTATCTAGAGAGAATGAATGTCTCTAAATATCTGCATAAATTACACCATCAACTAAAGACACTTCTTATTCTTACTAGTCAGCATTACCTTATCCTTTCTGTGCCTCAACCCTGTTATAGACAAACACTTAGAGATTAATTCCTTGCCAGACTGAATCTCACTGTCAATGAACAGATAATCCTAACATCCATCCAGTCTTCTTCCAAAAACAAGCAGACAAACAACAAAACAAACAAAGAGCTGTCCAAGGGGTCCAATCTAATTTAACATTGTAGGGAACATCACTATTCTCAAAGCTATTCCTGCCAAACTCTCTTCTCTACTGATGGAAGTGCTTGGGTTCTTTCAGTGCCAGCAGCATGAAATAATGTAACTACTCTAGCATGGAGCATGACATCAGATCTGTCATTGCAAGCCAGAAAATCTATCAGCTGAGACTTTGTTCCCTCAAACAGTCATTTACTGCAGATCATTGAGCTGCTTACTCAATATTCATGCAAAATCTTCATAATGTTGTACTGGTCCATGCATTAGAGACAATCTCTGCAAAGACATCTCCTAAGAGGCTAAACAAAGTCCTGAATACATAAAGGAACACTTGTATATTCTTTGGTCATAAGACCAACTTCAGTTGCTTTTGAGAGCCCCACAAGTGTTATTGTTGAAAGCCTGCACAAACCCAAGGGGCTACCACTCTCGTTACTGTCTGGACTGGCATATAGTGCTCCAGATCTTAGGATTCACAATCAGTGATCTGCTTGAGGTCCCGAGGAGGGAGAGTCCAATACTAGGACACAAGCAGTTGTGTAGTCTTAAAATTAGAACGATCTTTACACACCAAAAAGGAATTTGGATGGTTCAATACAGGGAGCAGTGCTGTGCAGCAAAAGTATGGGCACATACAGAGTGTTTGAAACAGGTGGGTGCTACAGGCCAAGCTCAGGATTTTTCCATTGATCAAAAGTACATAGACCAGTTCAGATGTACTGTTTTACAGAGGACAAAAAAAACCCAAAGTCCTTTCCCTTTGTGTTCTCTCCCCATTCCCTTCAAGGAAAGTTGTCTAGATACATCCAAACACAATCACCTATCCGCAGTTTCTCAATTATAATTTCCTCTCCAACACAATTTATTGGCAGATTTCTAAGTTGGAAGCCCAATACAAACCCAGTTGCCTTCCAAATTGGTCTGCTTGGCACAGCAATAAAAAAAATCTCAGATGCCACATTGTTAATCACCCTATCCCTTACACAACTACTTCCACCGTGAGCTCCACTCTTACATAAACATCACAAATGCCATAATTAGTATCAGCTCATGCCATAGGAGTGGATCAAAATCTGTGGTATTTGATCATTTGTTTTTGATCAGAACTCACTTTTGTGAAAGCAAAAAAAGAAAGATAAAAGAAAGAAAATTCACTTTGATCAGAACTTATTTTGCATAATCTTGATTACAGGACTTCATCGTTACTTGCAAACTGTAGCAGTGGTATCTGACTTACACCTTACCATCCTAAGTAATTCATAAAATAAAATAAGCTTAAAATTAAAATCCCCTTAACTCTTGAAATTTTAGCAGTATTTGGGATATAGATAATGTTTAACTAACACTTTCTCCCTTGGAGTTATTGCATTGATTTTATTATTCCTGTCATGTTCTGTCTGTTTAATTGGATAATAACTGCAGTCATATTATTGCCTTGTAAGTACGTACAAGCACCTAACCATGTTTATGCAAAGAACTCCATATGCCTTGCTGGTTGGATGAGAACATTTTATTTTGAATGTGCAGCAAAGGGTGGCGAGTTGCTTCATGAGTGCTAATCGCAGAGGAATGAGCAGAACGTGAATTAATGAGAACTCTGATGTCTGACCATTGAACCATTGCTGCTAATAACACAAGGGAAGACTAATGCTTTAGTAGAAGAAGGTGTCCTCCTGACTTGCCCTGCAGTTGCTACCCATGCTCCATCATCTCCTTTCTTTCCTTGTGCTTGTTGGATTAAAATAATAGGGAACAGAGAGGAAAGAGTTATTTGAGTATAGGTAAAGTTTAAGCTTTAAAATCTGACATCAGTCAAAATTCTCTGCAACTCTCTTGATTCATGCTGCTTATCACTAACATCAAGAATAGATTAGAAACATTTCTTTTATTATCATGTCCTAGACTCTGAAGACACTGGGTGCAACCCAGGACAGCACTTTATCATCGTTTACAATGAAATTAAACACAATCTGAGAGCAATATCACTGAAAGCTTTCACAGAAGATTTATCAGATGCTTACATTGTATAACTCAGTATAAGCTTGATTTGCATCAATTCAGTATTTGATATGTAGAGGATCCCTTTCCAGAGGGTTCCAAATTGTCTCTCCCAGAGAAATTAGGAGAGCACGAGAATTTTAATTACAATATCCATGTAAATACTCTTTTCCTCTCTTATATATATATTTTTTTTTTTTTTTTAAAGAAAAGTTTCCCCTCCTACTGTAGACCTAGGTAGATTTGAAAGAAGGAAAGGTGCAGTTGACACCATCTCAACTTATGTTTTCCCCCAATGAGCTCATTCTGCTTCACAAAAGTCTGAATCCTGCCAGAGAAAATGGAAAATGCAGATCAGTCTTCAAGCGCTAATGTAAATGATTGGTTCTGACGCCAGTAAAGGCATGTTCTTTTCCCTCCAGCTTGCCTGCTTTTCACATAGGCAAGCAAGATTAAAGACATAAGACAACTCTTTGTGTGGGGTGGTGATAACCTGCCTTCTCAGAGTGGTTTGATTATCTCAAAACATGCAAAGAAAAAATGCACAAGGAACTTCCTGAAGTGGGTTGGGTTGTTTTGTAAAAGATTTTTGTCTTTTAGTTGAAATATTGTTCAGGGAAACAGTGTTTCAGTATCTGTTTTAAGGACAAAAGGTGGTATATGTTTAAATTTATACCAACCAAGTGACTTCAATAGTCAATGCAAAATGAAAATGGTCCTTGTTTGTTGATTTAAATCCTGACTACCTAAACTCAAGTCATAACTCTTATAAATGGGAGTTCTTAAGTACCAAATAGTTAAGAAGTAGGAATTTCAGAATCTGGAACACCACATGTGAGGATGGTACTCTAACTGTATCTCAACCATCATAAAATCTCTGGATAATAGGACAAATAATAATAATATACTAAGGAGTTTAAAAAAAATCTTCCAACAGATATTTTGCCAATACCTGTCAGCATCATTAGGTGGGCATCTCTCTCAATTCACAAGGCAATATATGACTCCAAAGAAATTTCAGGTCTCAGTTCTATGAAGTACTTCACAGTTCCTGGTGATTAAGATCATCCTCAGTACCATACTGGTCTCATGTTTACTATGGTATCATAGAAGTAATTTGATTTCAAATAATGGTAACTAAATCAACAGTGGGAGACAAACCATTTCAATGACTGATATAACATCTGACATTCCCCCATTCCCTTAGAATGTTCCACTTAGGAAGCTGATAAGGTGAAGAGGGGAAAAAAAGAAAAAAAGAAAGAAAAAATAAAGGAAAAAAATGAACTCATTATTTGTTTTCCATATAAACAATTAGAATCAGCAATAATAAGTTACTTTGCTGCTTTGCTGCAAGGAACTCTTGCATTTGTAAGATTATGAACACATCTCAGAATCCTAAACCTTCAGGTGAGGATCGAAAGGTTAGGTAAATATGAATGTTTTCATTACATTGTATTAACAAGTTCAAAGGAATGGTGCCTTACTAACTGCAGGAGCATGAGTTAGTCAATGCATCATTAAATGATTTTTACTTGAAACGCTCCAGCATACACTAAATAAATATGTATCTAATCTCTTTACCTGCCATGTATTTCATTTATTTACAGCAATACCAAAGTGTCCCGTTCAAATCAAGCATATAAGAAGGAAATACATCTGCACTATCAGATGGTATATGAAATTGTGCTGTTCTAAGCAGTTAGGAAATGAACCACTGAGAAGAAAGTAATTTACCATACCACTTTGCATGGCTCTAGGATTCAATGTCTGTACATAAGACTTTTATGAAAAATGAGAAAAGTTACCCTCTAAAAAAATTTCAGGTCCTCAACTCCCACTTAATTTTCTTCCTAGCAATTGTCTCCCAGGAGGAATACTGCTGAGCAGATACATAGCCAGATTCTTAAGGTGTTTTGCATGGTATGCTTGGGAATCTTCCACAAAACCAGCCCAGTTTATTTTTAGATTCCCTTAACTTTATTTATTGATTTAGGAGGGTATGAGGAATGGGCATAAGCGAAGAGACTTTTGTAAAAATGGTATCTTTTATTAGATTAGCTGATACAGCCTGAAAAAGCAAGCATGCTTTTGGGCACAGGGTGCCTTCTTCAGCAAAATCTAACTCAATACAGGCAATTTCAATTTAATCTTATTATACTGATGACAATGCTGTTATGAAAAAACTGTGGAACTGAGTAAGAAGAGGGGTAAGTTGAGGGTTTCTTTATTTAATTTGAAATTTCAAACTTCCGCATGAAGCCAAATGAAATGTCTTGGTCAAGATTATGGGGGGGAAGCACAGGATTTCTTCTAACCCTCTCTTCCTTCCCCTCCCATGCTCATCACTGCTCAGAAACCCGCCTCTGGCTATTGCTACTAATCTGAACTCACAAAAGCAATAGTTATTCTAAAGTTTCGATACAACAGTAAAGATACTATTGTTAGTAATGTTCCACACTTCCTAGACACATAAAAGAAGCGGTGAAATACCATTGCTTTTACACAGTCTTGTTCATCCCCCAGTTCCTGTTAGAAAAAAGACTATGAAAACAGAATGTGTGAGATATCCAAGTATGGACTGCAACAGCCTGAGAAACAAAGTGAGTGACTAAAAGGCCATCGTGTAGCTTCACTATGTAAAGATCTGACACTAACAGAGAACTTGCACTGGAAATGAAGAGAAGGAGAGGGAGCCAAACACAACTAGAGAGAAACCAGTATGGCCAGTAGGGAAATGGTCAGGAGAGAAATAAAGGCAGACTGCATGAGTGCTAAGATGAGATTGATGAGATGAGATGAGAGAAAATACCAGAGAGCAATCCCCTTACTAAGTGGAAACCAGCCTCTCTGGTGATTCCTGGCAATGCCATTGATAGCTTACAATTAGATTTTTCTAGAGCAAAACATAACAGCACAACTAAGCAAAAATACACATTTTTTTTTTTTCATAAGCAGCAGGAAAATGAGTCAGCAGTGTCAGTCAGAATTACCCTAATTAATTTAGAGCTAATTAAATGGAAAGTCCTGAAGAACCAGGCATTTATTAGATGAACTACAGCAAACGCAGTGCTGATTATTGCACCAGCACAATGTTTTTACTTGTCTACACCAAATACAAGACTTAGCTTTCTTTTAATTCTTTCTGTGTTGCTAGAAAACACCTTCCTGAGAGCAGGACCATGAAAACAACATTTAGACAGGGAAAGGCTAGAGCATTTGTAATCCATCTCAGAAACATCATCATGAGCACACAAAGCTGCCGAAAATAAAATGATGTAGTTGGAAGAAGAAATGGTCTAATGAGGCATCAAAGCTGACATCTGTAGGGCTGCATGGGAGGAATGTGGAGAGTATCACTGTGCACAGAGGATGACACTGTTCTCTATTTTTATTTCCATCCTGTCCAGTCTTCAGTTTCCATCAATGTTCATTAATAGAAAAAATTTCTATTCAGTATTCATTAAACAGAAAATTAATAGGGAGAAAAGTTCTGGCCGGTTTTATTCCGATCTCTGGTATTAGTGAGCTGCAGAAACCACAGGCAAGTTATTTATCACTTTGTAATAAGACACTGTCTTCTAAAACACTGAGGGAGAAGGCCGTGTATTCCAAGTGCCTCTAGATGCTGCTAAGGGAAAAGAACAACGTTGCCTCTAAATTGGAATAGAGAGGGAGGTTCACTCAGCTCAGATAGGTCTGATTCTAACTGGGATTACTATAAAATGGTATCAGCAATGACTATGGCCACACTTCCCAGCTCTTCTCTGCCCTCATTGTCATACACATACTGGGATTAATGGTTTGGGGACTAAAGTTAGCCTGTGAGCTAAAAGAAACAAAGGATGTTTCTACATCTTCTCTGCTTTTGTACTTTTACTTCTCTTTGCTTTGAATTACCCCTTCTGCAAAACAGGACCAAAAGAGTTCTTTACTGTACCTGCAAGTGCTACTGTGGCTCTGCAGCTCAAGTACTGGAGAAGGTCATGTAAAGTGCTACTTAACAAGGAAGACAGAACTCATAGCTCTTTATTCACTGCCTTTCATCCTGCAGTACTGTGCTTTGCTAACCTAGCTGGCATGATCTTTAGTAAGCTGTTTCATTTGTGTTTTGACATATGCTTTTCAAATCGCATCATTAAAACCACAGCTTGTCTTTTCCATTTACTGTTGGCAGTAAATTTTATCATTTGAGCAACCATTTTGTTTTATTATTGTGAATATTCTGAAAATCCTTGTGGATAAAAAAAAATAAAACAAACAACCAATAAACCAAACAAACCTTTAAGCTGAAATATGGAGAGAAGAGATTAAATCTTTGCAAAACATTTCCTTATTAGGATTCTTTTCTTTCTATCAAGCACCTGATCAGGGCAGCAGCAGCACAGAGGCACCACAGTGCTGAACAGGGCATCATCTAACTCAGAAGTATTGCACTGTCTCCTGAAATCTATAGCTCCAGCTGGGCCCCAGGCACCTGGGGTGAGTGGGTACCTGAAAATGGCATTCATGGTCATTAGTAGTTGGAGCAGGAGCTGCTTAAGAAATCCAGTGCTCAGAAAAGGACGATTTGGCTCATTTCTGGGCTAAAGAAACTCCTTCATTAGACCCCTTACCAAGAATCTTATACCCAACACTTTGCTGTTAAGAACCTGAGACGGCCTAAGCGTCCCCTTCCAAAATACAGAATGTGGAGGAGCAGCAGTGCCCTCTCCAGCCTGCAGCACTTACTCCGTAAGACGGGTATCCCATCCTAGAATGTCTGAGGGATCCAAAACAACATCTGCCATCTTCAAGGTGTCCCCAAACCAACAGATGTAGGACAATCTGCTATATCAATGGCATTTTC
>NW_010313086.1:33488-50358 GCF_000700745.2 Antrostomus carolinensis
TGCTGAATTTGCTCCTCTGTGCATGGAATTGATTAAATATTCATAGCAACAGTCAGAAAATGGATAAAAGCAAACTTGGATATAACCCAGCGGCTAAAGTAGTCATGCTGGAAAGAAACCAGCCTAAAACTCAGGTGTTTCTTTTGCTTATCACTTGAAAATAAATAATGAAATGTTCACTAGAGCAAGGGTCTGAAGCTCAAGCTATTCCCCCACCACTAGGCTTTCTCCAGCCCACTGAAAAATATTTATTCCACAAAATTAGAGTTGCTTCAATAAAAAAGTAGCAAGAATGGCTTCCAGCTACCCCAGGATATCCTACAGTTTGGCATGTGAATACTCTGATAGGGTGAGGAAGCTTCAATAATTTTGAGAAACAGAAATAATGAGACACAGGATGATTATTCTGTGGCATTAGTGGGTGAAAGCAGAGAAGGACGCAACGGTTGTGTTCGTAGAAGGCCTGCCAGATTAAACCAAGCAGTCAAAAGAGACACAAAAACACTTATTTCATTAATCGTACAGATGCAGGATGAGACAGTTCAGTACTATCAAGATGGAGACATCCAGAAGCAAAACTCTAGGTAGCTGAGAAACTGCAAGATAATTAATTTTTATGTAAGGACCCCCTTCCCCCATGAAAAAAGCCTTCAAAACGCACAAAGAGCTTTTACCTCATTTGGAAGATCCATGGGCAAGACAGTATTTGATTAAGAAAATTAAATTTAGGACTTATGTGCCTGGAGTAGAAATTTTGTATCTAAAATCTGCCTACCTAAAGGAAATAATCACAGGAGAGAGGAAATGCATAGAAGAGGACATGTATACAATATATAATATGTAAGTAATATTTAACAAATTTGAAAAATTACCTATCCTTTGATTCAATGTTTAAGACTATTTAAAGCATTAAGGAATGAGGGCCATCTTGCTGTAAAGCCATGTAACGGGGAGAAGATCTCACAAGCACTCAGTCCTCCTGGGCCTATTCCTCACTTCTCCTCAAGGATGGGATTTTTAAATTTTTTTTAACCTTCAATTAACAATAAAAGAATTCTGTCACTTTCTAGCATAATCAGCATGTGTCACATGACATATGAGACATACAATACATATGGACAAGTACAGAAACAAAAAAACAAATGGAAAAATCCATTTTCTCAAGACTAACTGTGAAATACAGCTGTACCAGGGAGAAGGAAACAACCTCCCTCGGCACTATGTGCTATACATTGTACACCCTGAACTTTACTATAGTATTAATTGCCCTCATTTGTCAATGTTTAACATACAAAGTGCAGAATAAAATCACTTAGACAATTCAGTCCAAGTAATTAGCTATTTTACATCCTTTCTATTGTAAAATAATCCGGTCTCTCATTTTATGACTTGGAAAACCATTTACTATCAATTTAGTGATAATATATTAATAATTATGCAACATTCCAAACAGCTTCAATAGATGATGTCATATCCACAGAAAAGCTTATTATCAAGAGAACAGATTTGAGATGCAAATCGCTGATAATTTAGTTATGTTAAAATAGACAGATGCTCTGCCATTCACCAAGCTGTCTATTGACAACATTCAATAAAACATAAATTGAACGCAAGTTGTTACATACAACTGTCACTTCCTCAGTAATGTAATCTGCGTTAAATTGTCCCTTCCCTGCACACACTGTCCTGGCTTAATAAACAAAATAACCACGTACAATGAATTCCAGTTGACTTCAATCCAAGCAACTGTGTACCACAAAAAGGAGCTTCCTTCCATACATTTCTTTTTTACTGTTATTGCATCATTTTCCTTTTTCACCCATTTGATTTCAGTCTCATTCTGTTCTTTTTGAAGCAGCTAGCCCCTAGAGTTGCATGGTTGTATATAAAGCTCTCTTTTTATTTCAGAAAAATGTTTCTAGGTTTTATGATTCTTGAGAGAAACTTTAAAATGTAAAGACATAAGCCAGAAAGCAAGTTAAATAATTGCCAATTTTATTTTTAGTCTCTCATCATTTTTTATGGTTTGGCTTATATTTCCTGAAGGATTCAGAAATTCTTGATTTTCAGAGCCACATTAGGACACCTGAATCTAAGACAAGAATTTTGCTCCTCAGAGGGCAAATTTTCAAAAGGCATGGACCTGCAACTAGGACAAGTTCAAGAATTTGCGAATATAAAACTCCTCAGATGGAAAATACTTGTGTGTGTAAAGTGAATCATACACATACTCCTAGAATGCCAAAGTATATATACAAAAAAAGACTTTTTTGACTTAAAGAAATAAAAAGATCAGTCATGTTTAAACTCATTTGACTTGACTGTACGTGGAACTATAGATAATACACTGAAAAAACATAACTTATTTTCTTTTAAAAACAAAGGTGCAAATATCTTTAAATTTAGTGACTGAAGAGAGAGTTGCTAAAGCAACAAAATATTTTGGTAATGAGATTATTCATTAAAACCTGACTTGTGCAACGTAAATCTAAGTAACAGTGAGCTGCAAAAACAAATCTTCTGATCTTTCTCAGTGTAAAATGGGCTTTTCCAGTTGAAAATTGCCTCCATATAAGTGAATACAGCTACAGCACCTTATTTCATTCTTGCCATGACACCACAGAAAAGATTAATCAGGTTGCTTCTTCCCTCCTCAGAATTGTCCCAGCTGATTTTTTTCCTCTGATCTCTCCCAACTTCCAATTCCAACACTGAAAAGCATCTTACAGTAAGCAGTCTTTCTGTATTTAACTCAAAAGTAGTCGGATGTGAATCACTATGCTAGGCTTTTCTGCAGCTTCTCTCAGCTGTTCCAGCTGTATTTGGCTTTGAAAGATGTCTCAATATACATTAAGCTAGGGAAATGTCTAGGGATTGATTATTATTAGCGTGCTGTAGATTTTTTTTTACTATTCATCCTGTTTAGTTTATCTTCATAGCCTGAAAAACTATGTGAAAGATTAGTTACACAAACTAATTAGCTGCCAGTGAATCTGCATTCTAAAGAAGGATCTGCTTCTTATGGAAAGCTGCAAGAAGTAGGTGACTTATGGTTTCTTTGAGTATGCTAATTTATACTGGGCTTTAATCTAGAAAATTCTTTTTAAGTTTTCATCTCTTTCCTGTGATGAGTACATAAAGCGAGGCACTCCTTGTTGAAGGGGACAGCAATGCAGATAAACACAAATTACCATGCTGTGGAACGTTGTATCAGATTTATGTAATATAGGAAGCATGAATGTTCAGATTTCTATTTAATATGCAGAACAACTTTGTCTCCATAACTTTGCACACAGAGTTTCTATTAGTACAGGCTGAGCATAGATAAGTTGGCATGGCTTTTGGATATTCCTTTTTAAACATCTTTCAGCCTTTAGAGTGTCTTCTCATAATCCCAGAATGGTGGGGGTTGGAAGGGACCTCAGGAGATCATATAGTCCAACCCCCCTGCCAAAGCCCTACACCAGGTTGCACAGGAAAGCATCCAGGTGGGTTTTGAACATCTCCAGAGATGGAGACTCCACACCCTCCCTGGGCAGCCTGTTCCAGGGCTCCAACACCCTCACAGTAAAGAAATTTTTCCTTAAGTTAGTCTGGAACTTATGGTGTTCCAGTTTTTGCCTGTTGCTCCTTGTCCTACTAATCACCTACTAACTTCCAGCTTCCATCTATTCTTTCCTGATCCTGCTCCTGAAACCAAGATCCAAAGTTTCCAGCCTTTACCCTGCTTGAAGTCCTATCTGCAAACATATGCATGCAGACATCACAGCAGACATCATCTTTAGGACTGCCTTGTTCTTCAGTGTTTTGCTGTAATCAATGGCCAGTCTTAATGTGAATGGAAAAGATAACATCTGAGTCAAGCTCTTCCACACCAACTTGAGATCAACAGACAGCTTTAATTAGGATTGGAAATATGCACATTTTCTCTTCTGTAGCCAAATTACTCTCTCAGTTTCAATGGAGATAATCCAAAGTTTGCACAATATGCATTAAGAGAATTCACGTAACAACCATTTAGCTGGAAATTAATGTAAAGTAGAAAGGTTGGTGCATTATTTATATTATTTTTTTTAGCAGACTGGATATTTTTCAGTATGTAGGCTTCAGCTGGTTTAGGAGAATAGAACTCCACAACTCTGGAAAATATGTATTCCTGATACGCTTTCTCCAACATAATATGTAGTCTCAGCAATTTCTTGTCTTCTTTGGGAAAAACTGCAAAGACTCAGTGTATTGTAATCTACTGTGAATCCAGCATCTCTTTATGATATTCTCAACAGGAAAAGTTGTTTCTTTTTATCATATGTAGATGTAATTATAACAGCGAGGCCTGCAAAACATTCAGATATCAGATATTTAAGACTAGCAAAAAACCTAGAATTAAATGCTACTTTTGTCATAAAAAAGATCCTCTGGGTTCTTCTGTTCAGAACCCTTTAGCTTGAGCACAAGTATCATATAATACTTTGCACCTTTGTTTCACCTTCCATCTGAGCCTCTCAATTCGCTTTGCAAACATAACTGGATTAACTATTCCAATAGAGAGAAGCATTCTGCAAAATACAAAAGCAGAAGACTCCAGAGGTCACATTTACATGTTGACCTCTGCATGTCTACTGCTGTTTACACACAAATATGCTAGCACTGTACACACAAAATATAAATTTATAACCTTATGAATGCTAACATGAACATTTTCAAAATAAGGATCAGACTATATTAAGATTTTGACCTCCTAATCACAATAAGATCTTAGTGTTTGAGGGGAAGTTTCAATGAACAGTTCAGGGAGGATTCAGAACCATGTTCCCCACAGATTAAAAAAAAAACCAAACAAAAACCAAACCAACCAAAAAACCCACCAAACCAAAAAACAACAGTCCCATGCTCAAACAGGTGAGGTTAGGTAAATGGGTCAAAAGTACCTATATAATTAAGGACACCATGGGCTCAAATACATGAAATTGTCACAAGTTAGTTCATTCACTTTACAGGATTTACAGAATTGCCAAACAGACTATGTCCCAAACTTCCATTAGGATCAGCAACCTAATCCTTGTAGATACTTTGAAAAGACCACTGGACCCCTATATGCAACTTTTGTCAACCAAAAACTTGGCAAAAATCTAATAGGAATCACATTTTAAATGAAATGCTCCTAAATATTTGTCACACATGCTACTTTGTCACAAATATTTGTCACAAATGCTCCTAAAATATTTGTCACAATTGAAATTTTTATTCTTACTTTGTAAATGGGCAATTAGTCATCATTGTCCTCTTAGAGGTGACAAATTGAAGCCATAAGAATCTGGGCAAACTTTCTCAAAAAATTTGTAGCTGAGCCAGGAGCTGAACCTAATCATGTTGATTTAAGCATCGTTCCTTTCAGCATTAAGTTGTGGTAGAATGGCTGAAGATATATGAAAGTTATGCAGAAGGAGCATGTATATCTATTCTCATTAAAAATAAAGGACAAGTTAATTTTGAAATAATGTTTGTAATTTATCTTAGGACTCCTCCTTGTTAATTTTCTCCAACTCTGCCCTTCTGCTTCATGTTTCTTATACCAACATTTATGTCTGCTTCACAAGTCAACTGCAAGCCAGAGTAGGAGGCTGACAGAAGGAGCAATCAGAAGGTGGGCAGCAAAGCAGGAGAGATTTGCTTTCTTTTTCAATTGCTTGGTGCTGAGCTAATACGGTTCCAGTGAGGAACTCCAGACCAAACAAGACATCTGAGGCAGTACAGAGGGCACATAATTGAAGGACAGACTATAAAGCAGTGAATTGGTGGAAATTCTTGTGTGGAAGCAGTGTGGTTTCTGATCAGCTGGCAGTTAGTTACTCTCAAAGATAGACAATTTACTGGAGAAGACCTCATCTCATTTCTTGCCACACAGTAGTGGTCAAATGTAGAAAACAAACTGCATAAGGGGATTAAATTTTACTGTAAGAGTAGTAAAGGCTAGGATTTAAGTAACCATTTATTGGAAACAAATGAGTGAGGGCCAACATCTGATCCAGAACGTACAAGTGACTATAGAGCCACCCAGATAGCAGTAGTAAAATGTAAATCAGACAAAAAATAACACCATTACTTCTTTTTTGGTCTGCTCCATATTGTTGTTTTATCCAATAAATCTTACCCCACACTAATGGTTTTCTACCTGTGGCCCACACACAGGGAAAATTCACAATTAAGGAAAATTCATGGATAATATCTAGAAAGACTAGAAAAGCAATTAACAAAAGCTATGTCACAGTTGCTAGGTCTAAATTCCCTCTGCAGAGGTTCGTACCTCCACTGGAAGTGTACAAGAGTCTACAAGTGGAAAAGGTTCAAAAATAGTACACTCACTTCCCACCCAGGAGAGAAAGAACAATTCATTGATTAGAAAGCTTATGAACTGGAGAAAAATCTTCAAAACCTCTGCACTACCATGCACTTATGTGATCCTCAGCAAATCAATCACTCCATTCCTGAGTCTCTACCTGCAAAACAGGGCATGCATATCCTCATCTCTTCAGATCCTTGTGAGAACAGCATTAAAGATGTGCACTTCAAATGGATTATTGCCAATATATGTCACTACATGGAGGAACAGTTGCCAATTAAATTATTTCAGAAACATTCATAAAAGAAGCTACCTGTAATTATCAGTGGATTAACTGGCTTTACCACACTGTGGAAGAAGGAATATTAGAAACAACATCCAGTTAACTATGCAGTTATTTACGAGACAGCTATGAATAAATGAAAGATTTTTGTGAAAAAATATGAAAAACAACAGCTGAAAATATCCCTCAACTGTCATATATGAGATTAATCACAGGCTAAAATCAGTCACTGCATTCCACTGCTCAAACTATTCTATTAAACCAGAGAGCCGACAGGAAGCGAGAGATATGCTCAGTCACAGCATAAAAGAGATTTCATTTTGTACTTGCAAAGAAGAAAGTACTTATATAGGAATTTGTTGTTTCACAGTTTCTAGATACTGAAGAATGACGTTAAAATGTCTCTCACAACTATTTATAAGTTCAAAAACAGTCAAAGCTTCCAGTATTTTAAGAAGTACTCCACTGCCGTTTCTGGGGTACTATATGTTTCCTCCTTAAGCAGAAATGCAGATGCACAAAGTATCAAAAGATCTATCTACCTTGTGAATTTACGTGTCAGTACGGAAACACAGGCTCAAAAGAGATATAAATTGCAAGCTGTCGCTGGTGGAGTTATTACAGCTGATAACAACCAGGGATTTTGTCCCTGATGTCCAAGATGTACGGGCTCAAAAGAGGTATAAATTGCAAGCTGTCGCTGGTGGAGTTAGTGCAGCTGATAACCAGGGATTTTGTCCCTGATGTCCAAGATGAAACATACATCTACCAAGCACACAATAATAAAAAAATAAAATTACATATTAAAAAAAAAAATCAATTGAGCTTGTAGAAGTGACATAAGGTACAAATATTTTGTAAAGCATTATAAATACTGCTGAGTATTCTGCTAAGTATTCTTTCGTTAATACAGATGCTTCAAAAATGAAACTAGTCATTGACTCATTCCAGGCTGCTAAAGATTTTAAAATACTTCTCTTAATCTCTTTGTGCAAGGTTCCCTTGCCTCTTGGCTATACCGTGAAGCCAGAAATTCATGTCTGAAGAGGCCGCTCCAGACTCCAGAGAAGGTGTTACATAGTGCAGCCTAGATTCCCCCAAAGTACAAGTTACACGATTCACAGTGCTGACCTCCAACACCAGCACCCATGTGCTGAAATAGGCAAGGTTAATGCTGTCTTTGTCAGCAGACAGATTTGGTAAGTATATGCAAAGATAAATATTTGTGAAGTATCCAGATATTGCAATGATAAGTGCAAACAGAAAGGTGATAACAAAAATAACCTCACTCCTAAAACATCTTCAGAAGCCATAATGATCTCACTAGGGATTATCTTGATTTACTCAAATAAAAATATGCGAGTGACATTACAAAAAACACACAAACAAAATTAAAACCATCATTCAAATATGTAAAATAAAGTACTGCAATGTATCGTATTTAGTCAGCACCTTTTGTATAAAGCCTTCGCTACAGAAGACTCATATGATTCCACTTCAGAAATGGAGCTGCCAAGCATTTACAGGTGAAGGTTTTCTGAGGTTTATCTTTGAAACCAGTATGCCCTATCACTGATAAATTCCTCAGAAAATGGTCTCTGCATCTTGGGTAACACTATTAGCTTCCAGTTCTATTTCAAATCACATAGTATATGCTGTCTTCAGTAGGATGACAAGGCTTGGAATAACATTGTTTTCTCAGTAGAAAAAACAGGAAGAATATAAAAAGTCTATAAAAGCAGAAGGTAATAAAGAACTTCAAAGGCAGCATCTGCAAACTCCCAAGGCTTTTATAGACACTTTTGTCATTTTGAAGGAGATGGTGCAACATTTTATCATTTAGGTAAGATAGCTCTCATTTTGCCTGCCAAAGCATGACTGCTTTTAACATTACATATGCAAATGAAAACACACACCTAAAAGCAGCATATGTGGTCAATTAAATTCAAACCAACAGAAACATTTACCCCTACATTTTCTCAAAATTTTAATACACCTGGAACTCAAAAACTTCTCTGACTAAAAGATTTTAAAAGAATAAGATTGAAAAGTTTGCTAATGAATTGCTGCAAATTGCTTGAATGCTAATCCACTTAGTAACATTTGTATTATAATGCAATTCATAACCCAAATTACATTTCCAAGTCTGCTACATTTCAGTAATGAATATAGCAATTCCTTCACAATAGGTTTATAAGAGTAAAGTTCAGCAACTTCACTAGGAAAAATGTAGAAAGAATTCAACATAAAAAACATTTATTAGCTGCTTATAAGCTTCTTTCAAAAGTGTCTGTATCTGATTTCCAATAGAAATGTTTTTAGAAGAATTCTGCACAACCTGGCTATGTGCACGATAATAATCCTGAAAGTCTTCAAGGAAATAGCTGATCATATGCTCAAAATATACAACTCCACCAAAATTTCAGTCTATTACAGCTTGCACAATGACAAATGCTCAAGAATGTTACAAGCCGGTGAAAAAAAGACCCCTAGAAATGAAAAAAGGCATGATCTTTTTTAAATTAAAAGTCCACGCATTCACACGCAAAAAGTTGTACCTAGTACTGGGTACCCTTTAAAAATACTTACCCTTTAAATACAGCTATCCTCAGCACCAATTAGGAAAGAAAAAACCTGAAACCTCAGTAGAAACTTGCATTAAGCAAATTAGTAAGCAAATTGTTTCAAAAAGTTACTAAGTAGATAAACTGAAGGAGAGATTAATAGGATATACAACTGAGGAGAATTAGTTTCTAGCTGTAAATAATAGATTTCATTAATTACATGCCAGCACATCTCTTTCTCTCAACCTTTGGTAAGATTATCAACTATATATACTATCCTGCTAAATATCTTTTCTCTATTCCATGTATTTTGTCCTAAGACAAAATAAGGTAACATCCATACCCAAAGTTTTGGGCATAGATAGTACCAGAACAATGGCAATATCCTCTAACATGATATCCCAGTTATATCCATGGAGTTAAATTTATTTGCTTGGCAAACTCTTTCCTCCTTTATTTATTATCACCTTTAGCTTACAAAATTTGGTAATGATTAACACAGCTCTGAAGAGGGTAATGCTTAATGGATTTAACAGAAGGGTTTGAGGAAATGTCCACAATGCCAGAGGCTTAAGTCTTGGCACAGAAATGCATACACATACACATACTGTGTTCATCACATCAAATATTATACAGGATATTTTCATAGAATCATAGAATGGTTTGGGTTGGAAGGGATCTTAAAGATCATCTCGTTCCAACCCCCCTGCCATCAGCAGGGACATCTTCCACTAGACCAGGTTGCTCAAAGCCTCATCCAGCCTGGCCTTAAACACTTCCAGGGAGAGGGCACCCACAACTTCCTTGGGCAACCTGTTCCAGTGTCTCACCAGCCTCACAGGAAAGAATTTCTTCCTCATATCTAATCTAAACCTATTCTCTTTCAGTTTAAGGCCATTTCCCCTTGTTCTATCACTAACTGACCTTATAAAAAGTCCCTCCCCAGCTTCTCCTTGTAACAATGCCTCTAGCAAGGTTCAGATCAAGAAATCCTGAATAGATTATGTAAAAATCCCTTACTCAGGCAATCTTACTCTATCAGTTTTTAAAAATGTTTTTACCTCTGATTATTTCTCAAACCTTTGCTAGAGTTACATTCATCCAAGAAACAGAGCCAATACCACATCCTCAAAGTAACAAATCACACAGAAGATGAGTATTGAAAATACATCTGTAATCTTTCAGTAGACTGAAATAGGTTTACATGAGAATCCATTCAATAATTCTCAATAAAAAGCCTGCAAGTGAGAACAAAGGACTGTTCACATGTGATTTCTCAACAGGAAGAAAGGACTAAACACTCAATCCATCTCTAGTTCTCTTTATAAAGTAGTATATGATTCATTATTTACATCAGATACTCACCGGAGAAAAAGGTTTACACTCCAAGTTGTTAACCTTTTAGGTGTGCTTTCTTTCTTTTGAAGATTAATTTTAGCTCAACGGTTATGTTGGTGACACACTACTAATTAAAAAGACTCTCCAAAATTTGCAGCCTAACACTGAAAAACTGGTTAGTTTTAGACTTTAGTTAATCATGGATTTCAAGCAAGGGTGCAAATAGAGGCCAGTGTCTGTATCACAGTTAATATGATTGGAAAGAACATGGTATTCAGAAGAGATGGAGCCTGTTTGCTTCAGGTACCCAGGAACTGATCAGATTCATATAATGGCAAGAAAATTCATTGAGTGTGGGTCTGTCAGAGTACTCACGTGATGGCTTACACTGAATGATATGCCTTAAAAAAAAGAGTTTATAGTCTAAATCAACTACCACATGGGAAGATATTAAATAAACAAGTGGAAGTGAGTGGCCATTTTTCTTGTTAGAATTTTACACGTGAAAACTCAAGTTGATGTAGACATCATACTCAAAGGTTACTTGAAAAAAAGTGAGTCTGGAGACATTTTTGTTCTCATATGGGTAATAGAAATTAATTTCTTAGTTCAATGATCCTGTAAGCTACTAAGATTTTCTAGAAGGGTGAAGATGATCATTATCTCCTAGCAGACAATAATCTTCAGTAGGATCATCCTCCTGAACATATTTATCAAGTCTGTAAGGTCTGACTATTTTACAGGAAGAATTCAGAGTTTACCTGAGCTTTTAAATGTTTCTGAACGGAGGATAAAAACGGAAGCTTTTCTACAGCTTTTGAAAGGCCACTAAGTGAAATTATTGGAGAGGAACCAATACCATTTACAATTATTCCTTGTTTATAGTCTCCTGACACAACATAGGAGCAATATGTAGTTCTTCAGAAGCCTTCTTATTTCCACAGCCAGATCACGCTTTAGTCTTGACAGCTGTACTGCCCATCAACTCCATCACAAATCATGTAAGAATTTATCTTTTCAAAACAAAGTTACACATTCAAAACTCCCCACAGAAATCTAAAGGTCAGGCATTTACCTTTTCACCAGTTGGTACCTTTCCAGAAAAAAAAAGTCCCATGTGTTTATTCAGCATATTCCTTATTTTAACATTTTTTACCCTTTAGAGAACAAATGGTGATATAGCTGCTTTTAATAGGAATATTGGTAGAAACCAGTTATTAAACAGAGTAATTTTCTCTTAATACTGAAACACATCGTTCATAATTTTAAAAAATATTGTCTTGTATAACAAACACAGAATGTAACATTTCCTTCCATTTGAAATGACCTAATGAGCCACTGGCTTCTCTGCACAAGAGGATTGTTCATTTGTGTCAATCTTGAAATGTGTCAAAGGCTTTTGTTTTTTTGACCTAGGCTAATCTTAGATCATCAGCCTTGACTGGCGAGCATCCTTAAAAAAATTAATCACAGTGACAGACGCAGAAAGAGGAGCAGATCAAACAGCAAAGCTACCATCTCAATTAGAGAAAGCGTTCTCTGAGGCTGCTGCCTGTTACTGGAGGATCCCCTTCCTGATCCAGACCAAAAGGCCCCTGGCTGGAGCAGGAGGGTGAGCAAGAAGAGGGGCAAGCACCACAGTCTGCTGGGGCTTGCACCTGCTTGTGCCAAACTCTGCTCTTGCATTCGAGTTCAGTAAGAGGGATGAGTTTTCATGCTCTTCCCTTTCAGATACCTAATTACTCATTCTATCAGTTCGAGTGTTTTCATATTTCCAGCTCATTCGCATTCCTTCACAGCTGCTTTTCCCTGAGTCAGGACCCAGTTTGCTGCAGTTCACTTTTTCAGGATTATCGCACAGTACATGCTTTATATGACATACTGGAGATTAAATACTCCCACCATTTGTAAGAAAGTCATTTGCCAGATGGCATCTACAGAACAAGAACATTGGACAACTCCATAAACACTTCCCTCAGTTCTTACCTAGGTACTGAATGATTCACAGGCAGAAACACACCATGGGTGGGTCTGTGCTCCCTCACCTCAGGTCTGCTTTTTTAATTTTATTTAACTTCATTTTTTAGTTTAGTTTAGTTTGGAATAGTCCTCTGGAACTGATCTGATGCGAAGCTCTTAGCCCAACCAGAGTAGCAGTTTTACATAACCCAAAAACAATCTATAAATCTGCAGAAGATAATCTTATAGAGAATCCCAATACAATAATATCCTTCAAAGGACATAGAAATCAACTGAACTTATAAGAAGTACAAACAGGATTGACAGCCTTTGTTCTTTTCATACCCAGTGGCTGACCTAATCACAGGCTTTAACTGGGAAATGCATTCAGGCTCCTGTGATGAGCATCAACAACAGTTTTCCCAAACATGAATGATTTCCAGCCTCACACATGGTCCAAGTCCCATGTATCCCACAGACAGAAGGAATGAGCAGTTACAATAATAGAGCAAGAATCTTACAGTGTCTTCCTTCTTGCAAAAGGCAAAGAGGAAGCTTCACTCAGTGACACCACAGCACAGCTTAAGTGACCAAGAAGCTGTGTCACTCCACTCTTCCAGACAGCAGCAGCCACATGCAAAAGACATTTAATTAAAACTCTCAGGTTAGTTCTTTAAGTTTGGAGTGCTTCCACTGAAATACATTCTCTACATTAAAAAAAAAAAATATGATCAGTCAGTATCGTGGGACCCACTGACAAGAGGATCAACGAGCTTTCTGATGCTGCCTGCAGATTTTATTAGTAGTCTATAAAAAAAAAAATACTGTTTAAGAACGCTTTTAATGACAGCAATACAGCAAAATCAAAATAGAAGGTGATGGACAACTTGGTTTTGAAAAAACCTTTACCTCCATCATTTACTGAGAGAATTTTACTATAGCTAAGAATATACCCTCCCCCATTTTTAATTAAATGCTATGAGTCCAATAAGCATAATATAAAGCTCAACTGCCAGGTATAGTCCAGCTCATATATTCCTTCTAGTGCAAATCAATTAAACCAGATTCAAAACAGAGATTAGGATCAGATTATAGCACTTGAGTTAACTGCAAATAGTTGTAGTCATTAGAACCTACAAACCATAGCTATTACACCATCAGCAACATTGATTGAATTGGGTATAAACAATTTCAGAGGGAACCTGTGGAAACTGCATCGTGCTAGAGCTGTCTGGGCCACCTCTTCAGCTGTGATTTCTGTGGATACACACCAAGTACAACATTTTGATTAGATTAAACTCTTCTGATGCATGCAGGGACCAAAGCTCTCTCTCTGGCAAAGCAGATTTAATAACTCCTTTGAAGAAACCTCTTGAGGAAGGTAGAGAAGTGTCTTATAAGTAGCACTTCCAATGACTCAATTCCAGCACCATGCTGTGGTGCCCTTTACTTCCTCCGTGCAACACAAAGCCTGAATCACAGTATTAGCAGGCAGATAATAGTTACATAAAGTGGGATCAGACAGGAGGACAGGAGGAAGAAACAGATTATCTGTGCCCAGTTTTGCTTGCATCAGTACCCGAAGCATTCCTAACTCAACTCCTCCAGGAAGGGTGTCCAGAAGGCAGGGATGTACCCAAAATCCTTACAGGGCAGCTGATAACAGCGATGAGATTGCCTCATGACAGCACAGATCTGTCTTTCAGCATGACTCATGGACACAGGAGCTACGTGCTGCTATGATCAACTCTGACTTCAACCTTTCTGCCAACTATTAGACCCCTGTCCTTCTTCTGTATGAATGTAGAAGTCCAACTACATTTGCCAAAAGGAGGATATAGGATCACACGTACTTCAAAAAGGTTTAAAAGATACTGCAACAAAAAAACAACTACATTTTCCTGGCAAAGACACATCAGACACATGGGAGCTACTAGCTCAAAGAAGGGCATATAAAAAATTACCAAGACAGAATTAGGAGGAATGAGGCACCTGGCCTTCCAGATGTAGCAGATTCCCAGAAGACTTCCCTTCACACCTGAGTCTTTATAAAAGAGCATGCTGAAATTATAACATATGTTAGGCTGAAAAGCCACACAATATAATGTGCCAAGGCACTCATTTAGATTCAGAAGGTGCAAAGACACAGATAGATTTTTTAAAAAAAACCCAAAATAATAAAAAACCCTACCAAAAGCAACCCCAACTACTCCTTACTTTTTTTTTTCCCCCTCCAAAATTAACTTTAATCTTTGTCAATAAGTTGTCCCGTAGGGGAAGTGGGGGGAAAAGAAGTTCCTAGAGTAGATTTTAAAACTTCAGGTTTTTGGCATTCTCTCCTTCAGGGTTTTTTCAGCTGCTAGGTACCATCACAAACAGCTGCTTCCAGTCACAGTACACTTACCACTGCCAGACTGCAAACTGAGAGCTGGAAATCTACTATAAGATGAGGATGGTATAGAGTAAAATTCCACAGGCTACTTTTAAGGCTGATTTAATACTCTAGAGCTTAATGATTTCATTCCAGTTTTTACTCCAATTTTACAATTTTACTTGAAGTTTTACTTCTTTGTTTTATTACGTGGCAGACCTTTACTCTCATAAAGAAAAGTTACGTGCTCTGTGCAACTTGTGACTTTGATATTTTACGTATGCAATGGGTAAAATAACATGGCAGAATAAATCCTACAAATTTTTGCAAATAATGTGACTTTCAGTTGAAATCTCCATACTTATTTCCTTGTGTACATTTAGGAAAATGTGATAGTTAATAGGACAAATTGCAAATGAGTGCGTGTTGTTGACATATGACCATCCAATAGTTGGAAGCTTTACAACACCCATATTCACGTTTCTGCAGTTGCCAAACCTTTTTCCTAACTGGTCTTTTTAAAAGACTTCACTCTAGAAAAATTAAATGTCTTGCTTCACTGAGTCTTTTCACTAATTTAAGCAGTAAAAGAAGTTCATTATACAAAGACAATCACACATGTTTAAAAGCTTAATTCTCTAGATTATAACTTTTAACAGGATGTACACAAAGTTCAGCTAATGTATCCACCCCAGATAAAATGCTATGTCTCAGAATACAATGCCTTTACCAGGTAGCACAATATTTTCTAACCATGTGCAGAACATGGAGATGCTTCCTCCATTGTGAAAAAGTCTAGGGAACTTAGTCCTGATATAGCATGACTTCATATAGTTGTACATGTCTCATAAGACTGTTAAATATATGAGATCTACCTCTCTGAAGACTCAACAACACAATTAGAAAAAAAATATAGTAACAACTACAAAACATAACCCAAAGACTGAAATATAAAATATAAATTGCACTAGCATATGTCAATTACCTGCCCATTTTAATAGAATTATTACTTACTAGAAATACATTATTACAAAAAAAATAAAAATCATACCAGAGAAACAGAGGCAGTGATGCCAGCTACACACATAATAACGCCAAAGCCAGACAGCTCTATTGCCCCTTCCCTCAAAATAGGTACACAAGACAAGTGGCCAGTGTAAGACGGTAGTTAGAGCAACATGCTGTGTTGGTATTCTGATTTCACAACTGCCATGGGACTGCTTTATCTTGAGCAGAAGTCTTCTGAAATCCACAGCTGTTAACAGTTACCTATAAATGCAAATAATAGTGAAAGTGCACTGCTGTGGCGAGTTACTTATAACACAGATACAGGTCCCAGCTTCACTTGCTGTAGCTCTTGATTGCTCCCACACATTTCAAGCTCTCTGTGCTATAAGTTCTGTGGCAGACTCTTTGCAAAGATTAGGCTGTCAAAGTCCATAGGAGAACTGTTTATTTCCCCTCTGAGCCTTTAATCACAAACATGCTCTAAAAAAAATCCAGTGCTACAGATACATGAGTGCATAAGCAGAGAAACTTCCAATGCAGGGTATATGCTTTTAATCTCACTTCATCATGTCTAATACCTTTGCCTCTTATAAACCCATGGTTGACCTCATGCCATGGCATAATACTTCATGAGGGTTGAAGATCTCATCAGTCTTTTCCTTCTCTTCACTTCTGACATTTTTCATTATCTGTGTTCTCTCTTCTGTCTGACCTCAGCACTTTTCACATCAACAGCTGTCTCCAGTCTCCTGAAACCAGTATTTCTCTATAAGTATACTTGATCCCTGATGGTATTTGGAACAGGGAGACGTGATGAAACTGATAATAGGACTGTGAATTTTGTCAACAACTTCTTTTTTTTTTTTTTTTTTTTTTTAATCTGTGCGAAAAATAACTGATATGGAATATTTATGATCCAGGAGTTCTTTGGCTTGCCTGTAGGTGTGCACACTGACTGGGGCTGCCTCCAGGCTCTCCCATTTCTAAATATTCAAGATGTTTCACGG
>NW_010313086.1:50401-71338 GCF_000700745.2 Antrostomus carolinensis
CTTATTGTAAAGTCAGAAATTTCAAATCAGACATGGGTTTGTGCTGACTGAATAGAAACTTCAGGCAGATTTTCAATGTTTATTTTTAATGGTTTCTAAATGCTTCCACTAATTCAGGAACTCAACTGATTACAACCAGAGAAGGAGGACTTATGCTAAACATAATTCCTACTTACAGGATTTACTGAGTATCCTTTATAGCTGGAGAAAGCTATTGGGATTGTGAGCATTTAACATCTTACAGTGTCTGGCCATAACCACTGTCTAAATTCCACCAGGTTAATGCTCTAAGGACAGATAATGAATGCTGTCCTGTGTCACATCCCTAACTACAGATACGGCATTATATTTAGTATTTAAATGTGTGAGATTTACTCTTTATACCTGTGAAAATAGATTATTATATTTAGATCTTAGACAAGCTTTTACTTTAATACAAGTGTCACATGTAGCTACAACTAGAATCCAGGACATAGTTTCTGGTTTTGTAATTGCATTACTCAGACCCTAATAAAAGTGCAGAGGATATGCAAAACTACCTGTTCCTGCTATAAGCTACCAACGGTTTGGCTATAGGAAATACAGAACACACTTTTGGTTTTTGTATTACTTATTCGTTTTCTCATGAGCTCACAATATAGCAATACCAACATGGATGGGCAGCAGCATAAAACCTTACAATAGGAGTATTTGTAATGTTTTACACTGGATTCAAGCCATTTTTGTAATTGCTAGTTTTACAGTAACAAGAGCTAATAACTGTTCTGGATTTCTGTGAGCAAAACCAGTATTATTTTTCAATAGCTTATTTTACAGCATAAATTCCCAGCAACCTACATGGGACAAAGCACCTGTATAATTTTTGCTGTTCTTCACTCTTATTTCAATAGCTTTATACATGAAAGAAGTAAAAGACTACAGACATTATTCCTGCAAGAAGTTTAAGTACAGTCTCATCATTGATTCCACATTAATAGCCAAAACTAGTTTAGAAAACCAGACTATGGAAAAATATTTTCTATTTTAAGTGGTGAGGGACAGCCATGCTAATTCATTACCCATTGCCACCTTCCCTTATTTCTTTCATTTTGTCTTTCACACCCGTATCCTCTTAGCCCGTATGCTGCTACATGGCCTCTAGCCTTGGTTCACAAATCTGAACAGTTTTTAAGAAGTTAATACTCCTTTATAGAAGTGTTTCCTCACATTCATCCATCCATCCACCCACCAGGACCCCAGGGAAAAAAACATCAAACTCTCAGAAGTTGTTCTGTTCTACTATAGAGATGACAGCTGCATTGCAAAGATTTCCTTTTGAGTGCTGATCCCTGCCATAAAATTCAGAAATTCCTTTGCATCCCTCTAGTCCTGCTGTTTTTATTCCACTTGCTGCTAACATTAGGTATTTCTTACAAAATGAACAATTGAGAAAGGAGATATGATTTTTTTTTTTCCTCCTCTGGAATTCATCAATGGAAATAGCAACACCAATAAAGAAAAACAGGTGTGCCTAATGCAGCAAGCTCTGAAGTAGCATTGTAAAAAAAACCCCAACAAAACAAAAAAAATTCCTATTGATTAATCACATAGAAGCTGGTTTTAAATGTCCACATTTCTTTTCATTGAGAGGGACTGACTGAGAATCACACACAATTTTTATAAAAATTCAATGAACATAGATTTTACAGGAAAAATATAGCAGTTACAGACTGTCTGGTGATGTCTGCGGTACTCATCAAATGAATGTGCAATAAAGGTGAAAGTTTGACTAGTGTCATGGATAGGGTCAAGCCTGTCTAGCCATCTTGTTTTCAGAGACTCCTATTCATTAACACCATGAACTGTGTTCAGATTTTATAAAAAGGAGAGAGAGTATTAGAAACATCAAGGAATAGGTAATCTCTCAGGGTGCATCTATCTGCTCTGCTGAGCTTCACTGAGACACTACAATCACCCCATGACAGCTGTTGTATTAGTTTATCAGTAAAAGCTTTGTCACATGATTCATATGTACCATAAAGCACATTTCTGTTTTGGTTTTTTTAAACATCAAAATTATGTCATGAAAACATTTAGAAGATGAATCAGTAAGAGAATCTTTTTATACATTCTTAAATGTAGGAAGAGTGCTGGTTTTAAAACATGTGAGTGTCCTGCTGAGAGAGAATAAAAATGCAGAAGTAAAGTTGGGACAGAATTTCTTAGTCAATCTGTCATTCACTGAGTAAAGGAGAGTCAGCATGGTGTATTTAACCAATGGGTGAGAAGTGAGCTTATTAGTTTGAGAATTTGTTGAGAATTTTGGATCCTCATTTTGAAATGGCATTCTGTTCAAAACTTACGTGCACTTAGGTTAAAAATAAAGCTAGAAACCCAGGAACATGGATTCCCTTGAATGTCCAGTCCCCTACAGTAACAGGTCCCTGTCCTTTCTCTATGCAGATCCATTTTAAAAATAATTTTTTCCCCATTACTTCCTTTAGACAGCTTCAGAAACATTTCATTCCCAACCTAAGTCTACTCATTATCCATCCCTGTCTGCTAAAAATAAAACCTTTCAATTTTTCTTTTTTAAATTAAAGCTTTCATGTCCCCAACTGGTCCTTTAGTGCATTTTTTAGTGTCAGTCAACCCTCTCAAACATGACTCCTATGGTATTTAGATGAGGACCTTTAGGTGTTTGTACAGTAGAAACATTTCCTGTCTTGAATCAAAATACATACGATCAGTTCACAGTTGCAGAATATCACTAGGTTGCAGTAGTGCTGTGACTGACTGGTGTTTTTTCTAGCTGGTTATTTCCAAATTATAGTCTTCCCAGATGACAGCAGAAGTTCCTTGTTATTAGAAGAACCTTTCATTTTGGTTCTATTATTCTGATAAGCCTTTGTATTAATGATGCCTTTAAGCCTTGTATCATCCATAGGTTTATTAGCATCCCCAGCTTATGGTGTCAGTCTTTCATGAAAAATATTTTGATATATCAGTCCCAGATGTTGAGCTACTGATTTCTTTCTGCACTATATTTTTTCTGCCATTCAGTAACAGACTTGGACTTAATAAGAACATCCCATTTGATTCCAAGTTAAATATTTTCATAATTTTGCACTGCATTAATAATCCCTTTAGTTGTGGGTCAAACAACAAGATTTTTTCCTTGTAATTTTTCCAGTCAGCCAATGAACTGAAGACAACTACTCACGCACCAGAGGGGGCAGATGCAATCAGGATATGAACAGAACATTTACAAGGGTATTCCCAATAGCACGTACACTGCTGCTGGTGTTAACTGAGCAGAGGTCCCAACAGTTCTGCTAAATCTATGCTCAGACATTGCTTTATTCAGATCATCTTGTAAGGTTCACAGTATTCCAGACCATTCACATATCTTCTTCTAAATAATGATATTAAATCAATATATAAACAAGTCAGGAGAAATGTCAACATAGTACAATAGCTACTGCAATATAATCTGTGTTCCTAAGAAGCCACAGCTGTGCTTTATTGGTCCACAGTGTAATTCTAACTTGGCAGTTTCATTAGAGAATATTTCACATCCTGCTTTAAAAACACTACTTATTGTTTCTAGGTATAATATTCAGTATAACAAATAAAATAGTAGGCAATGTATACCAGGACAAACCTCCTGTTAGTCAAAAAGTGAAACAGAAATGCCAAATTTTAGTTCTGTAACAGCATTTCTGACACACTAAACATGTAATTCTCAGAGGATTAATTTCAAGTGTTGATACATTTATTGTAAAGCGAAATTAAGGGTCAAAAACTAGCCTTCATTACTATTGTGTAGTATTTACTAGGAGGGTTTCTAGAAATCTTAACACGTAATAGATAGCAAGTGAAGCATATCTGAAATTCAAAGATGACATACAATAGAACACTACTGTGATAGCAGGTGATCTGCTGTCTTTTGGGTTGTACTGTAAAGAGCAGAAAAGGAGCAGCAAAATAAGAGGAAGACCAGTAGAGAATCCTAAGGCCACTGAAGGGAGATGCAGAATAGAACTGAAAATTCATTAAATCCTCTCTGCATAACATCACACCTGACCCAAAGTGCGGACCCAGAAGAAGAAAGGTAGCAGCTTTCCAAAATAAACATTCCCCTCCAGATCAAGTAATGTCACTGGAACAGGCTGCTGAAGTCACTGCCTCTAGGAGTATTCTGCGCCATCTACTCTCCCTGGAGAGGTGAGACATGGACATGGTGAAGTGAACAGCAGAATCGTTTTTGAGGATGCATCTCATGAGGCAGGAGCAGGGAGCAAGTCAGTCTCTCAATCTGAGCTTCCTTTTTCTGTGAGCTGAAAGGTCACTCAACAAACATGCTCCTCTCACTTAAGAGCAGCATTAGAGAGCTTCACGAGCACAATATTACAAATTCCATGAAGTGACTTTTTTCATTATAAATATATATATATAAAAATATATTTGAGGATATTTCCTGTGAGATACAAGTGATGGGGTGACCTAATTAATGTTTACAACTATGTAAAGGGTGAATGTCATGAGGATGGAGCCAGGCTCTTCTCAGTGATGCCCAATGGTAGGACAAGGGGCAATGGGTGTGAGCTGTAACACAGGAGGTTCCGCTTAAATTTCAGGAGGAACTTCTTTACAGTGAGGGTGACAGAGCCCTGGAACAGGCTGCCCAGGGAGGTTGTGGAGTCTCCTTCTCAGGAGACATTCAAGACCCACCTGGATGCCTTCCGGTGTAATCTCATTTAGGTTCCTGCTCTGGCAGGGGGATTGGACTGGATGATCTTTCGAGGTCCCTTCCAATCCCTAATATTCTGTGATTTTTTTAAATATCAGTTATACATGAGCTCAGCTAAGGACAGAACATGGAATATCTATAACCTTCAAAGCTATGAATTAATAGGAGTTACTACATCACATGGTATCACACAGCCCAGAAATTTAAAACTTCTTTCTTAATGGTACAAAAAAAACCTTACTGCAATTCCTTGCAAATAAAGTCCTCCTTTTCCTGGCTCCTACATTATTTGTAACAATTAAAAGTCAGCTATAACTTGCTGATCTGGTGATATCTGTAATACTTTTCATTACACTTAAATAGCTAACTTGAAATAGTCATAAACAAGTCACACTTGGTAATAGGAGTTCTAAATTAGCCAGCTACAAGAGAAACAAAAGCCTGTATTTTGTTTTTGATCCTTCTCTTGTACACAGGAAAGAAATTGTGCGCACAGCCTTTTGGTTCACTAATAAATAAGGAAACTTCAGACTGAAATTTCAAAATGCAGCACAATACACAAGCACTTCCTTGCATTGACTGTATGCGTCTGATCTACATTTCTTCTCAGAAAGCTCACTTTTGCACAAGAGAATATCTTATTTTTACTACTAATTGATTTGTAGCTATCGATATATATGGAAACTAACATGAATATTTTTAACATTTGCAAGCAGACCTTGAAGAGAGTTTCTAAAAATTCACTTGCAGCTTCTGGTATTGTCAGGATCCTTACAGAGGACAAAAATAAATTAAAAAGCCCATGTGCAGAAATAATACACAGTTAATATTGTTGAGTTCTCGCTCTTGAAGAGTAAAATTTAAACTCTATTTTCACAGACAATAAAGAAATAAAAGGTCAGCATTTGACATAAATGCCAACACCAAAAACACCCCTCTGGAGAAAATAGCAATAGCCTCAGCAGGCATACAAGGAGTTATTCCTTGTGATACTACTTGTGATAGCACAGGGGCATGAAAGAAATAGGGTTTTTTTCAACACTTCCAGGATAACTCAGTAAAATTTGAAAGGAGATGGTCTTTCATGTACTATGGAATAAGAACAAGTTTTCAGTCTACTTTAGCCAAACTGCCTTCAATCACTGGCACTGCTACTGACCAAAGAAACTTATTTTATTAATGAAATGAGACAAAATGTGTGAAAAACTCAAGTGCAGTTGATGAGAGAACAGGCAATTCAGAAAAGTGTGTGTGAAAATAGCTCTAAGCTATCCTTTCCACTTCACTGACCATGAATCAGCTGCTTGAATTTTTTATTGGCTGCTAATGACTCCGAGGACACTTGATGTCAGGGTGTGAACAGGAGGGGGAAACAGAAAATCCTGGCCATGCTGTGTGTGCTCCGAGTTCAGCCTTTATAGACCAACCACATCTTGGTAGGGTTTCAAACAGTTTGAACGTGGCCCAGGTAACACTCCCCTTTACAGGAAAGCACTGGTATTTTCTGATTCTGCCAGATATTTTACATAATTATAGGTAGTTCTTCCTGTACCTGACCATGCAGAAGCTGCACCATGCCAATAGCACAGCCTGCCTCACTCCTGGAAATCCTCATTGCCTCATCTCTGCCGGATGCTTTCTGGCACTGATCCCTTGGGACCAACACACACATTTCTCAGTTCACTTTTCTACTCATTAACATCTCTCCATAGGAAGGAATTATTCGATTCACTTCTCTTTACAAATACGCAAGTTTAATTAGTTAATAAACGTGTTTCTTAGAGCCTGAGATTTTGGCAGTTACTCTGGTATGTTTTCCTGCCGCAGTAACTCTCCTGTAGCAAACTTTAGGTTGAAGCACGTGTCACTGGGCCTCTCACTGCTATCGCCATCTGTGACAGCTTCTTTTTTTGCTCAGTTATGCTCATGCTATCTGGGCTGAAAAAAATCTTTCAGCCTTTGCCAGTGTAAGCATATGCCTATGTATTTATTCAAGTAACTTTTATTGATCCGAGTTGACAATGCCATCTTTCACATCATTTCACTGGGGTTAACATGAAGTGTCTGAAGCTTAATGGGAGAGTCAAGTTTGGATTGAGACTTCCTTAGTTGTTCAGAGTGAAATGGAGCAGCAATGTCTTTCAGTGAATACAAAATTCAGTGTTGCCTCAGCCTGATTTCAGACAGTGGGAGATTGTCACTAGAAAAGCCATGTAAGGCCAGCCACTCTACTCTTCCTAAACACACCAGGAAACAATATAGTGAATTATTGCTGGACCATACTACCAGTGAACTAGTATTTCTTTTCCTATGCTGCCTCATTTGCTCTCCTCAGTGAGTAGGAAGCAAAGTCAAGATACATGTAGATATATATATTTGAAACTTCACTGCTTATCCTCTATACCCCAAGCCAAACACCTCACCCATGCTGGGGTGCCAGAAATATCCGTACTCCCCTCCACACGTCTGTCAGCTACATCCCAGTCTGCTACTCAGTACAAATGGCAAACATGAGCAAGCTGCTGCACCCTGTTCCCTCAGACACTAGCTTGTTAATTCTCTGACAATAAGCACATTTATTAAGGCTGGCTGCAAGCACTTCAGAAAGTGGTTAACTCATCCCTGCTCTTTCACTTGATCAATATTTATTTTGATGTTCAAGAGCAGTCCGTGCTGAATGAATGTGCACTCGTGGAAGGGGACACAAGCAGCATATATCACTGGACTACAAGATTAATGCAGTTTGGTTTGGTTTGGGGTTTTTTTGTTACTAGAACCTCTGAGGAGAAATATCTGGGAGAATAGCTGTCATGCTATTGTCAGGCAACTTAACCTCCACAGCGTTAGGTTACTGTGCCTTGAACTCCAGGGAAGATTTAGTTTATCTTACACTACACAGGACTGAGTGGTGCTAGATTTGACATCCCCGCTGAAGAGGTAGAATCCACTAATTAGTGTGACAGTACAGCCAAGGGATTTTCTGTGCACCAGAAGCCAATTTTGAAATACAAGCAGTATCATTTGCATCCTGAGAAAGTAAGTGCTAAAGTAGCGTCATAGTAAGCATAATTGATGATTTAACAATTTTTTGCATATAAAATCCTAATTAAGATGTTTTGAGAATCAAGAATCTATCTGTAAGAGGCATTTACTATTACCAGCTTCTTTTTACTATCTGGTCACAGATATCATGCAGTAGGTACTCATAGAGTTTTTATTAAGCAAAATTACTACCCTACCAGCCAAGCTAAGATGGTTTATATAGTGGGGACTCACTACCTTTGTAGTTATACTGTAGACATCCCCAAACTGATAGGAAATAACTGAATTTTGAAATACTGTTGAATTACAGAAAAAAAATAGATATCTTACTTCTCTAATTAGGAACCTGACAACCTAGTCAATGTGGACTGCAAAATGTAGTGTTCTTTATAAACATTACTATTATATAATGTTAAAGTATACATTTTAGAAGCATGTGTAAAGTGAGTGCTTTTTTTTCTTTTTTTTCTTTAATAGATGTTTGTTACTTTATAAGTATGCAAAATTAAGAGGTAAAAAAAATTATGAAAAATAGTGCTTTTGATTGCATTACAGTAACTTGATACAGGAGAGGGTGAATGCCTGTTTAAAAAGCAAATACAAAGCATATCTGATATCAGTGATGTGCTGGCTATAAGAAATAGAGATACTGCTTACAGCTCCTTGTAGAACAGGCCTAATGCCTGTAATTGATTTTAAATGACATTAAATCCACTGAAGAAAGAACATAGAATACCTGCAAATATATACAAATGGGCACATTTATACAAATGTAACTGATATGGCCCATTTCGCTAAAAAATTATCTTAAATGGTAAAGATAGAAGAATGAGCTTTTAATTGTCCAGGACAGCTGAACTTCTGATTAGCTCTAGAAGTCATCATCTACTAGTGCACCTACACTTTTTATTTTTTGTAATTACAAAATTTTTGCAGTATTAGAGTAGAAAAGTCCATTCTCCACACTAATAATACACATCAAAAAATTAAGAATATCTTTTAAGAGTAAGCTCATAATGCCTCAATTTTAAGAGCCTGCTTCCTGAAGGTTTCCAAACTGTGTGATAAACAAGGGGCTAAATGAAGGGGCAGTAGCATAATCCTCTCTAAATGGGCTTATACGATGCTGTTAATGCTGCTTTTGAGGTATTAACATACTTCAGATGAGATCATTCCAAAGCTGAAACTGTGTGCAGAGGCAGTCTCCAGGTCAGGGACATTAAGTTATTTTGCAGTCACACTGTTGTTAGACTGCTTCATCTACTATAGCTATTGTCTGATAAATGGCAACCTGCTATTTTTAGAGAATAAAAATAACAGGGTAAACATATTCTACTATAATGTGTTAAAAATAGAGTTTTATTCTAGCAAGAAAGTACACTAAGATTCAGAAACTTTTGTTGCCAAGATCACACAACATTAATTTGGGGTCAAGGGTAGAGCATAAAGCCCTGTTATTACCAAAGTGCTATAACAGCTCTACTTTAGTCTCCATTCTCTGTAGAAAGGACTCAAATCTTAAGGCTGTAGCAGAAAAATGACAAAATAAATTCAAGTGTATCAGAAGTTTATATGATGGTGAGAATCAAGTGTTTGCATTACAGAAAATGCTACACCTATCCTGGCAGCATTCAGAATGGTGGCTGGAGAGAACTCAAATAGGTCAGGAAAATAAGTCCTGAAATTATTTTTCAATCATAAACTATCCTGATCTGTTGTTTTCAAACTTGCCATCTACTATAATGTTTTCATTATTTAACATGTACAGGTCTAATCACAGGCCTGATGAGAAAGTAACAAAAATCTGCTTCAAAATATATCCAGATCATAACCCTCCATCTACACTTTTAAACTTTATTTCGTTCCATTCATTCTCTGCCTCATCATCTTTCTACTCTTTTACGTAGTAGAATCACATATATTATGTTGGGATTAAATACATTTTAGCATTTAATGTTAAGAAAATTTTCTCTTTTTTTTTTTTTTTTGCATAGCATTTGAGCAAGGCATTTAACAAAAGAGACAAACAAAACCAAAAATCCTAAACAGTATTAAATCTTTTCCTGTAATTATTATACAGAAATCACAAAATAATCTATATGAAAGAATTAAACTGAAGGCATGGATTTTGATCACATAATGTTTACCCCAGATTTACAGAACTCAAATCCTGAGATTTTCATCCTAATCTTCAATAAGAGTTAATACTGATGAGAATACATTACAATCTTCCGTGTCCAAGCTGTCTTCCTTTGTAAAGAAAATCAGAACAATCAAAATAAGTCGTATTAGAAGTAATACGAGTTTCAGATGGTACTGAAATTAGGCACCTAGCAAGAGGCTTATACCAATTCATTTATTTGAACACACATCTTACTATTCAAAACAGTTGCAGAATTTTATCTGACTCTGAAGTAACAGGGCAGCTGAACAGTTGCTCTTATTCAACATAATTCCACCTTTCCTAAATAATACCACATTCTTTAAAGGCTTTCAAAACAAGAGTAAAAGCATCCCTACAGTGGCAATAAGCAACACAGACTCTTTTAGTCTGGACATGTAAAAGTCAGAGGAAATGACAACCACTATGTCCCACCCGCAGTTTTCCTAAAAATGTTTGTTTCATTCTCTACAGGTGTGCCAGTTCTTTTCTGTGCAGAAAACCAGAGTTTCAGGACTTAAAGATCTTAAAACTCTCACAGAATTGTAACTATAGGATACGATTGGATTAGTATGCATGCAGAACCTTCTTTTATCTCCATAAGGGATTTTTTTGTTCTTTTAAATTATGTTTATTTCTTTGCCTCTCATTCTAAATGACTGATGAGTTTCTGCCTAATCTAGAGGAAGCATCCACAAACAAGAAGATTGCTAATGGGACCTAATTCCTTTTTTGGCTACACAGGCATACAGCTGTGAAGTGAATGGTTTTATAATGATACCTGGAACAAGGAGGACAAAGCACTTAGGCTTGCAAACAGTGGAAAAAATACACATTTCTTCCATTTCTCCAGGCAAGGAGAGTGCAGATTATACTACTTTATCATCAGAACCTGCATTGCTTTCTTTTTTTAAAAGAACTTGCATCATATTCCAGACACAGCTACAATTCTAGTTGTCTTTTATGCATACCTAAAAGTATTGTGGTACGCTTTTCAGAGTTTCATTGATCCCACATGAAGAAGTCAGAGAACAACCCACAGACTGATCTCTCACCAGAGATCATCCACATTTTTCTCTGCAAAAGCTGGAGTCTGAGACTGAAGACAGACTGTTAGTAGGTACTGGGAGATTGCTTTTTATGGGAGGCAAAAATACTTCTATGTTGCCACATTTAAGTGCAGCTATTGAGAAACGTTAGTGATATCAAGCTATAATAGTTAAGGCACAAAAGTTCTGGGAACAGTTCAATCTGTTCTTTTGAAAAATAAACAGGAACATTTAAGCTATGCCATGACTCACTCCACAATTTGCTCTGGTCAACACCACCTCTGCCACATTAATGTAAATAAATTCATGTTTTAGCTCTCAGGGCACCACACCTGAGAGTACAGGAGCCCCTCGCTAACAGCAACAGAGTTAAAGGCAGAGATAACGCAAAAGCAGATCCAAGCAAAACAGTCAAAATCAAGATTCCCAACATCTTCCCTGCTATTAATTTCACTGAGGGTTACCTGATCACTACACTTACAAAACATTTTATATAAAAGAGGCTCAGTTTTCATCAACAGTAATCATCAATTAGTTCAGAACGGTGTTATATATTCTGATTTTCCTACAAAGACTATTCTGTATTCCTGCCCCTTGATAAGCCTCTGATTTTTCCACATAAAAAGATACCACCTCTCAGTTTATTTTCATTTTTTCCTAAACAATTCTTTTTTAAAAAGCACAAGATATGTATATATTTTTGAAACTGCCCTGTTTACTCAAATTCCCATCAATTCTGTGTTTAGCCTAGCTGTGGCATTACATCTTGAATAGGATTATCGCTAATACAAAAGTTCTACATGTCCACAGATTACTTATAATCCAAATTTATTTCATCTATATTAAATGGTTTACTGATCATTCTGGATTAACATCCTCTGTGTCTGGGGGAGAGTGTAAAAGAATTGCAATATAATTACAACTTCTACCCCCCAAAATAACAAATTCTAGATTTTTAAAGAGAAAACATTTAATAACTAAATTATTATTGGATGCAGTTTTAAAATCAAATGCTGAAACCTTTACTGTCTGTTTTAAGTCAAAATTCTCCATAATTATTAGTGATTATTATACTTCTAGCCCTCAAATTACTCAGAAAATGAACTAAACTTACCTAAAAGGAGGAGAGGGAATGCAAATGACAGGCCAAGGCTTCATGTCTACATTTGTCTTTTAAGTATTTTTTAAGGCGTATTAAGAGTGTGTGGAAGAGGGTCTGCTTCTGGATGCTGATAAGAGTTCTTATGGATGTATCAAAAATTCATCCATTCAGTATTTATGGTCCACTGACCAACCTCTGTCAGCTGAAACACCTGGGTTTGTGAACCAGCAGAGGAACATAAGGAAAATTTGCTAGAGTGCCTTCTCATCTCCCATCTGAAGACAAGCACATGGAAAATTATTAAAAGTTATCCCCCACCCAGTTTCTTATATGCTGAAACATTGCTAATTATTAAGCAGAATGTACATGCACAAAATGCTTCAAGGCACAGATTTCACTACTTTCTCACTGATGTGAATTTTTGACAAACTACCACAGTTCCAGCACAGGCACATAACTCAGGCATTATGGGTTCTTTATTAGGAAGTGGAATTTAAATTATCATTTGAAAACATCAGATAAAATGTAATGCCCAACTGTTCATATATGTGAATAAATGCCATTGGAATTAAATTATCTTCACTCCTGTGCCACGAAAGCAAGATCTACATTACACATACACATAAATCATGGCAGATCCTGTCTGACAGACATCTGTTTCAGGAGCTCTCTGTGCTCCTGACTATATCCTTAGTGTCTGCCCCTGCTGTAGCCCTTCATGCAACATGAACTTCATCTTGGGAAACTCCACTAAAGATAACGTGCAAAGAAGGGCACAAAACTGGAAGTCATACCAGAACTTGTTTCATCAGTAATATTATGTGTATCAAAGTAGCAAGTTGGCCTTTAATCTCACTACTTTGCTGCAGACTGTGAGTCTGAGTTCTCCAAATATTTCATGAAACAAAACCATTAAAAATTGTGTAGCAGCTTTCAGAGGTGAGGAACCCCTACCATACGTTAAGTGCTGGGAGGAAAAGAATAAGTAAAATACATTGTTTATACATCACATGTGACGTGAACACACATTCAAACAATGGAAGGTACCTTAGTCACTAATGTGTTTCCTTCAAAAGTGATGTGAGCTCCTTGAATTTCACTGGAACTAGTACTAGAAGAATGCTTTATTCTAATTCAGTACATGCATTACTGTAGTAGTAAACTATTTCTGCTGTTATTATGCGTATGTTACGATTAGGGCTCATGATATTGAAGTCAACATAAAACGAACCCAAACTGAGAGAGAGAGAAATATTTTAGTATCAATTCTCTGCTGAAGACTACCAGACAAATTTGAAATTGACAGTCGCTAAATCCAATGATTTCACAATGTTCCTTGACTCAGACTAAGCAGAGATGAAAGAAATTCTACAGCTATTCCCTGAAAGTTTTGAAGTCAAATAGCAAAATGCTTGCCCAAGCCTACTACTGCAAGCAGCTGTATTATATAACTCATTCATAAAAGGACCAGAATCTTAAACTACCTTTAAGTAGTTAGTTCTGTCCCAGACCTTGCTCTTCTTGCCAACCTTGCTCTATATTTCAGGCTGGATTTACTATTTACAGTTAGGTCAACATCCTACTAGCCTGCAGAAATCATACCAGTTTCTAGAGAATGAGTTAGATTTGACAGATTGTTTATTAATTTGTCATCATAATAAGTGTTCAGATCCATTAAGTACAATAACTTTGCATAAGTTCTTGAGAGCAAAATGGGTCTTGCAGAGGTTTCACCAGAGATGCTTTGGAAGCACTCCCACTTGGCTTTCAGAATGAATCTATAAGCATCAGAATGAGAAAACTCGTAAAGGGAGCACGTGTAATGCAACAGTTACTGATGGTCAATAAACAGAAAACCTAACAATGCCATTTCAGTGAAAAATTGCATTCCAGTTTGAGAAGCATTAACCACAGTATTGACATTTAAATGGACATAAGACACAACCCAATCAAGGTAAACGTGAACACTTGTGCCGATTACCTTTTATCAGCTATTATCTCTTTCTTTGCCAATCTTCTTGTAGGCAGTAAAGGAAAAGTCTTCCCATATTGATTCTGAAATCTCTTATCCATCTTCATAAGAATGAAAAAAGAAAGGAATGAAAGATGAGTAGTACACATTGAACTCAGACAATATGGATTTAGCTGCTTTACTTTAGATGATTTCTTAGGCAGGGCTGCCTATACCCGATTCCTTCTCTGTAGCCCACACTATCTGTATTTTGTCATAATCTCATAAGAAGAAAATACTAAAGGTCATTAGTCAAGAGAGGTTAGACCATCACTAACAGGAAGCTTGATAAGAAGTTCCAAAGAATGCATGTAAAATATGGAAATACTAGCTCGGGTTCTGAAAGCTGGTCTGCCTTGACAATACTGCTTCCAGTTCAGGACACAGAGCTTCTTCACATGTCTCCACACCACAGTCAACTGAGCACTGCCTAAAGGAATTCTGTTCCCATTGATACCTTAGGTATATCTCTCACTTCCTTAAGCTTGTAACAAAAAACTATCAAGATCTTTGATGAAACAGAATCCCATCTTGTGTTGGTTCATAAAACCGTCTCACCATATGGTTTCTCGTTATTTTTAATGATATCCAAGATGCAAGATACAGCACCACTAGAAAACAGTAGAAAAGCATAGATGATGAAAAGAAAGACATATGGAGAAAACATGAACAGAGAAGCCTGAGAAGGGAAAAATACAAAGTAATAAACACAGATCCTGTGTGAAATCAAGAGCTCACAATCATAGTGGACACTAGAACTCTCATGGTACCATTTTATAGGTCTGTGTGCTCCCTTTGAGAGGTAAAAATGTTAGCACTGCATAATTTTAAACAGTAAAGCCAAGTTTGACCCTTCGTTTTTATTTTTAAATTGTACAAAACTCAAAGATTTGTGGTGCATAAAGACATTTTGAATAGGCTGCTTAATTGGTACTGCAAGTCTAATATATCAGCTGCCTGGGGATCTGGACAGCAGCCAAGCAGCCCAAGTGCAATATGTACAGTAGCTCTATCTGTTCTTTCTCCTAACATAGAAAGACTACAGCTACTAAAAGTTACCACTAATGCATCTTTCATAAAGTTTGCTTTATTAAACCCCTCCCCAATCTATTAAAGCTATTAAAAAAAAAGGGAGAAAATTTCTAATTATGTTATGGATTTAGATAAAATCCTTTTGTTCCATACAAGATGACAAAGAATTTCTGTAATTAGCCATTATAGTTTAAATACTGTTGTCCAAATGTTAAATATTTACAAGGTACTGGCCATTGGCTTTTTGTACACAAGAACAAATTTGCAAACAACTGAAGAAAAAAAATTACACAATTATATAAAGTTTCATCAAACAGTAATGTTTCGAGTATGACCATACATTCATTCTACCTGGTCTGCCCACGATGACTTGAAGGTGATCTACTTAAAGAAAAAAAGTTTTATTGTATATAAGCATGATTAAACTGATATGCACCACTGATTTTAAAAACAAACAAAACTGTATGCTGTCCTAGAAGTGTACATTAATATGCTCTTAAAGTAGCTTAATTAAATGCTCATTACTAGGTACCCCATCTAAATAATGTGACTTCTACAAAAATTAATTTGGAACTATTCAGAAACACCAGCTGCAAAAAAATAAGAGTATTTCCTTACAAAATCCTGCCAAATCAGCATATTCCTTTGGAAATGTTTATTACTATCTATTATCTGATCCCAAAGGACAAACCTAGAGAAATTATTATTAAGTTTTGAATCTAATTCTATTATAAATATTTAGCATTATGGGAATACTCTGAATTGTACTCCTTATTTTGCTCTGGAGACTTCACCTAAAGGAACTATTCCATTTTGTGTATCAAATACTGAAGTACCAGCATGTTTCTCAGTTTTTCTTAAGCAGTGTATTCCATTAAAACAAATAATATATTTTTCTTTCACTGATTTGTGTTTGTCTTGATTTGCACATAGGTTGTCATGCTCTGCATCACAATTGTTTCCATCTGTATGCTGCAGACAAATAGGCAACAATGAAATTTATTTACTGAATTATTAAACTGTTGTTTACGTGAGAAAATAACTTACCTTCCAAATCCACCTATCAGCAAACTGTTCATTTTTAAGACCTTGCAACTGCAAAATTAGCTGTTACAGAACTACATGGTTTGAGTAATAAGCTACTGTAACAGATAAATACACACAGCAAGCCCAAATCCTTCAATGGTTATTGTCATAAATGTGCTAGAGATTATCATTTCAGCTGCAGTTCACAATGGAAAGAGGCTGTCCTGGTCATAGAAAAAGTGTTTTCATTCCTCTCCAATTCTTCTGCCTATTGTTCCATAGGCAAGGACTGAATATATACTCACTATAGTGAATAAAGAGACCAACATTTTCAAGCTTACATACCTTATATTGGACAAAAAACCCCATTTCTAGTTACCAGAATAAAAAACTGGATTTTCCAATGAATTGGTCACCCGTGTATCTCCACCAGAATCTGAGAACTTAAGCTATTTCACTGCAATGCCTTTCTCCTTGTTGTCCAGGAAATTGCCTACTAACTTCTAGTTTCAGAAAAGTTATTTTCATACCATAGGCTGAGTAGCCAGAAATAAACCAACCTGACTTAGATGAAGTCTTTTAGGAAAGCTAAAAGAAAGACCTAATAAAAAAAAATTAGTATCAAAACACTTGCTTTGACTAGCAAATAGATGGAGTCTGCTCATAAAAGATAGCACAGAGGTATGCACCAGGTTATTATTCTACATTGTACTATAGCCACTTTAAAATGATGAGACAGATTTTATATATGGTACCACCCACTCCCAGGGTTTTGCAGAGTTTTGTTTATGAAAGGTTAACAGCAGGCACTAATACGAGTATCATGACTCTTTCCAGGCAGTAGGTGAAACCTTGAAGAAAAAGTGGCTCTGTCTTCAAAAAAGTGACCTGACCTTTGCTTTGGTGGGTTTTTACTCTGCAAGAAATAAAAAGCACTGCATGCTTTACAATGCATCCTTTCTAGCTGGTAAACTATTTTGTTCTAGCACTCAGCACAAAAGGAGTACATTTTCTAAAGATCAAATAGCATGTTATTAGTGCTAGCTAACAATAGCTCCACGCGTCATACTAGAAACAAGCTTCATAGATCTGGAATATGTCATATGAATCACGAACAGAGTAAATATGTAACTGGCCAAGAACCTTCCATATGCTTATCAACCAGAGGTAACTCTCATTGAATTAAATATATTTAATTTTACGATGACTTTGCAATTCTTTAGATATCAAAGGCATCACAAATCCAGCATGCTTATCATCTGTGACACTTCTGCTCTGAGACTTCTTTGCAGCATGCAAAGAACTCCCTGTAGGGTAACTGTGATGTGTTGCACAAGCAAGCTAACCTAAGATTGACCTGACAATTAATAAAATCTGTTCAATAACTGCAACGGAATGCAATGTTTTTACCTGCAACTGATGAAGTGTTTCTGAAACAACCTGTAGTTCAGTGTAAGCAATAGTGTTGGGGGTTTTTTTTATTGGACACAGAATGCTAGTGAAAGTAATTCTAGTATATGATGTGGTAGTAAAGAACCCCTTCTGTTAATAGACTTTTAAGTATTTAAATATATTTAAGTCTAGTGTAAAATGCTGCTTTTATGGAGCCAGATCCTGCAGTCTTTGCACAGCTAAAACTTCCACAGAAATAAATGAGAGCTTTATAAGTGTAACAGTAAGGACACGTCCAGGGTCACCAGCACAACACAGCTCTGCTGCTATGCTTTATGTGTACACACAGACTTGCTCTGTCACTTGCAAAAGTATAAGAGATCAAAATACAGAAATCCATGTGAATTCAAGATAAATACCCTTTTTAAATAAAGAATATGGCTTCAAAGATAATATTGCACATAATGTTAGTGCATTTTTTGTTTGGCGAAAATATGAAATAATGTTGAAATATTTTAACTTTTTCTTGAATATTTACAATATATTAAGTGAATTTTTTTTAAAGTGAAGTTTAAAATAAATCCTTACAGTAAGTTTAACAACAAGGACCATTTTGGGGAGAGCTGTAGCAATGCCTGTGATGGCAGAATTTGGCTCCATATATTCTGTTAGTGAAAACCAGACTGTTTATACCATGTAAATTTTTAAAAATCCGACTAGAGCTATAAAAAAATGCGGGCCCTGCCCTGCAGGTTATACGTTCAATTCCAGGGAGAGTTTGCCTCAGTGAACTACAGGGAACTGTGCTTTATTTGCAAAATCAGTTTGATGATATTTTTAAGTGAAAAAACCCCAGATATTTCAAATATAAACATCCGGCAGGGGGATTGGACTAGATGATCTTTCGAGGTCCCTTCCAGTCCCTGACATTCTGTGATTTGGGTAACTAAAATTTAAATCAAGGAGCAAATCCTTGCTCCCATGGAGATCCCATCATGCAGAAGGTCCAAATCCTTCTGTTCACGCTGGAGTATTTCCAGCCAGCCTCGCCCCAGCAAGGCACTGCCATGTTCCTATTGATTTCACTGGGGCAACTCCAACAAGTCAGGAGACTATGGCTAGATCCCAACCACGTTGTAAGCTATCGGGTTCACAGATAAATAATTATTTTTAAACAGTGTTTGCGTATTCTACTTTCAACCAAGCTTTGCTTGCAGCCATAAGTGCCGTGGGTTTAACGGCTGGATGGTTCTGGGGTGTGTTTTTGGGAAGCGGTTGTTGCCAGGCTCACTGCTGACGCGCCATTGTTGATTTCGCTGAAAAAACTAGGGCGGCAGATAAGGCTGTTGCCATGGTGATGAAGGAGATTCCGAGGGAGGAGTCTGCAGAGGAAAAGCCCCTCCTTACTATGACATCACAGGTGGGCGGAGCGCGGGGCTCTGAGGAGGCCGGGGACACAGCGCGAGTCACCAGCCACGCGGGAGATGCCAAAGCCCCCCACGAACCACGGCACACGCAGCCCGAGGGGAACCTGCCCTGCTCCTCAGTTTCCCCTCGGCCCAATGTCAGCTGCAGTGATGCTGGTTGAACCCGTCTGCTAGAGGTTCTCACACCAGTGTCATCATGGTTCCTCAATGACATGGGGAAAAACAGTGTGGGGTAATTAATGCAAATCACTTGGGGTTTTAGATGTTATTGACATGAGAACTTAAAGAAAAATGCATTTTTCCCCAAATAAAGGGTGTTGTAGAAAGTACAGTATATGTCAGTTACCAGAAAGTTATCTAAAACTGATTGAAGACACCAACTCTAATTCATGCCATCAGTATTCATGCCATGAATACTCATTTGCAATGTATATATAAAATATTCATATTCAATGCATATATAAAATAAGAAACCACCACTTCACAGTAGTATCATTTTCAATATCTCAGATCCCATCCCTACGCTCTGACTGGGATTCTAATCCTGGTCCAAGCCAGAATATGTTATTTCGCAGAGCCCATTGCTTTCATTTCTACCACTTAGCTGAAGGAAGGATGCAACGTCATCACACTAAACCTGGCACCTTGGAGTGCCCATCGAGCCTTAGGTGGCTTCACTAGCTTATTGAAGACAGTGACTGAATATTACCATAACACACAGGGCTTCTGTCTCGCTACAAGAGCGGATTTTATTCCCTCCTGTCACTCACATGCATGAATTTGTTCCCCAAACAAGTGCATTTGTTTTACTGTTAATATTTATTCCTACTCAACAGGAGGTTTAATGGAAGTAATCTCAGCACATAGTTATTCTTTTATGAGAGGCTTCAACAAAATCCACAATCCTCTTTTATTCCTTTCCCATTTTAGGGTAACAGCTACTGTACTTTTTGAAAGTATTTGAGACGCACACAAGGCCAGCACATACTTCTCTCGGAGTGCATCACAGATGTGCTGCACTAATACACACACGTTATAGAAATATCATCATCTACTTTAGAAACCAGGTCTGGCAGTCTCCTCAGCCCCTGTTGAACACCATATTTTGCTTGTGGTGAACTCTAATGTCTATGAAGTAACAACACAAAGGAAAAGGATGCTCTCTTTAAGGCATCGTTTCTATTTTTCTACTAAGTGATTAACCAAGAATTAGAAACCATCAGAAAACGCTGCCCCCTTTACTCAACCCCCCCACCCTTGCAAAAAAAAAAAGTGCAAAACTTTCATTGGCTTCAACAGGGCTGGGAGCTCAGCCTGGGTTCGTTAAATGTTTAATGCACCATTTGTAGTGGTTGTCTGTCAGTCTACTCAGCAATAGTCTATGATAAATTTATGAGTAAAATGCTTGTGTCTGTTAGTCAGTGTAATTTCTTCCACTAAACACAAATACCTACTTCCCTGTTATGCACCAAAGGGGTGCAGAAGCCAAAAGGAAGCAGAATCAAGTGAAAAAGTGAGTATTTTCCATAGCCATCTCTGCATCATGTATGTGTGATGTGCAGTTATATGACCATATTGTGTACATCATTTGTATCCTAAGTGTCTGGCTGTAATGGTGTTTTGAGAAGCTTCCTCTTTAGCGTGTCTGTGTAAACCTCTCATTCAGACCATTCATTCAGAGTAACTGCTGTATTGTGATATACATTTAGCCATCATCAAAGTGTTTGTTCTTTACATGATGAAACAGATGGACGTGGTTGCTGCTCACAGGGTGAAGCACTCAAATTCCAAATTGGCTGCATACAAGTTTCCCAAGCCAGGTCAAATTGGGTCATGAGAACAAGGTCTGGTCTTTCCAAAGTTACCACCACCACCACCGCACCCAGTATGGGCACGAGTATATCTTAGGAAGTTATTATTTACATTAGGTATCTATGTTGCTCCATCCCTACAACTAACTCAG
>NW_010313086.1:71358-75922 GCF_000700745.2 Antrostomus carolinensis
GGATCAAACCCAGAGAGAGTTTCTGGCTTTTCTTAAAAAAATAAATTAAAAAATTTAAAAACCCCATTTCCAAAATCTTTGATGAATGGAGGATTAATCATGAAGATGCCTCTTTGCTCTGTTTCTCTGGAAAATCTCCAACACAGAACGAGTCAAATACACATTACCATTTTATTGTTATGCTCATAACAAAGCCCTGCTTGTAAAATATGACCCATATTTGTTGATATAAATACTGTGTATTATTTCAATCTCCAACACTGAACAAGACAAATACACATTACCATTTTATTGCTATGCTCATAACAAAGCCCTGCTTGTAAAACATGACCCACATTTGTTGATATAAATACTGTGTATTATTTCATAGCATCAGATCTTGAGGCAAATCTTCAAACAACATGAACCAAAAAAAAAGTACTGCAGACTCCAGTTGGGCTATGCCAATATATGGCAGCTGGGAACCTTGACCATCATTCCAGCAGTAATGAGTACACTACAACAAGTAGAGGGCTACTCTTGGTAACTGAGTAGGACTTTCAGTATCTATTTTTTATAATTCTATCTCAATTATTTTCAATGAAGTGTAAGAAAGCATTCAGGAGATGCCAAATTTAATACTTCAAGCATCAACAGGGTGAGCTTCTAGTACTAATGAGATTTTGTAGAACATAACTCTATACTATGCTGCTGTCTCCCCTTATCTTTTAAAAGATAATTCAGAAGAGACTAGAACAAATGAAAAAAAAAGGGGGGGGGTTTTATATGAATAGAACATAGAAAAAGTGAAAGAAAGTTTGCTGAAGGTTCAAAGATCTCCTGGAAGTTAAGCTATGAGCAAATATACCACTAAGTGAAGCAGAGAAATAAATGAGAAAAAATAATGCATAAAAGTTTGATTTGAATCCCAAAATAAAATTTTTGTTTAACTTCTTCACAGCTTCTTTGCATTTGTCAAGAGAGAAAAGCTCAGTTCAGAATTACTTTCTAATGAGAAATTTAAACATAAATATCCCCCAGAGTCAAAGTTTAATTGTACAGTCAACTATGAAATTCCCAATTTACTACAGGTCAGTGAACTTCAAGAGATCTGATTCAATAAAGTACTTTGATCCACACTTATACTTTAAAATACGATTAACTGCTTTATTGAGCAGTAAAAAGTGCATGCTTAAATGCCTTGCCAGCCTGATTTTTAAACAAACAAATCTTACGGTGTCACAAGAGTTATTTGTCCCAGATTCATCACACCTAATTTAGATTCTTCATTAGAGTACATAAATTGGAGAGCTAGTGATGGTAGGATCCCTAGCAAGGTAACAGAAAGAAATAAGTCAGGAGATGATTCATGTCCAAAATGATCCTGTGGCAAATATACTCTGGTATTATATGGAACAGAAATGGGAATCCTTTAAAAATTCATCAATAAGAAGAAGAAATGCAAAGTATGTATTGAAAGCTATCCCCACTTCTGTTCATAACTGAAAAACATGGGAGCTGCCTCCTTTGAACTGGAGAGAAGAAATTTTAAAAGTTGAAGTTACATTATAAGAAACAAGCTGAAATTCATCCTATCCTATGAAAAATTGATGCTACAACACAAAAGTTGCCAAAAAAAAAAAAGATACGTTTCATGACTACACCCTAATTACCTCCAAGAGATGCTTATGACTTTTAACAGTTTCTCTATGAGGTGTTAGTACTCAGAGTAGGAACAAAGTATTTTTTTTAAACTGAATTTAATTCACATGCCATTAGTTGATCGTGTATGTTTATATTTGCTCAATGTCGTATGAGTAAAACACTCAAACATTGTCACTGCCTAAATTCCACTGTTTTGGGGGCTTGCTTGTTTCAAGGGATTTTTTAGTGTGTGGGGTTTTTGTTGTTGTTTTTTGGTTTTTTGTTTTTGCTTAGTTGGTTGGACTTTCTCTTTTGTTCTGGGTTTCTTTGGCGGTTTTGGTTGGTTGGGTTTTTTAACCTCTGACAGGAGATCTTTCAAATGCTTGTATTCAATTTTATAAAGGAAACAGAGTAAAGATAGCTAACATTCAGCTCCCAACATTGCTAGTAAATTTTCTGATGCGTGTATCAAGGACTGACTACATGAATTTGGTTGCATAATCATAGTTTTCCATATAAAAGGTAACAGTCCCATTTGAACCAATCATCACCTTCATTCTAAGCCTCTTAGCATTAGATTTACAGCCCACTCCATAGATGTTTATTAAATAACTTTATAACAGAATGGTGGAAAGTTAAAGTGAATGTAATTAGCTTCTCTTTTATACCAATCTAAACCAGAATTAACTCCATTTTAACTAATTAATATACATTAATGTAAAAAAATCAAATCATGCCAGTCTTAGATAATGAAAATAATCCAGTTTGGACTACAGTAATTCACTGTACATTCCAATCTCCCCTCTGAGAACAGTGGCAATTTCCTCACTGGTCTTAGGAGCACTAGACCTGAGATCATATTTTTATATTCTTTTTAAAGGATCCATGATAATTTCATCAGCAGTATTTGCCATACATCTCAAATCTGCCTCGTTTGATTTATTATAAAAGTTTTGAGTAGTTTAGCAGGGGACACTTCTTAAGTCCTACTGATAACACTTTTTCATCTATTATTAAAACAAGGTAAATAAAAAAGAGTAAAAAAAAATAGAAAATACATGCTTATCAGTACAAATATTAATTGTTTTTTTACCTCTAAGTTAAATATTGCTCACCACTATTATTGCTTTTAGGGCAGTCTGCATAATTTCAGCAGAAATAGTCTCATGAGTATAATAAAGTTGCCTTGACAGTATGCTTAGAAGTCATAAATTGGCTGCTTGCCTAATGTTATACAGATTTCTCTGTCACATAAATTAAATACATTTTTTCCATGAAATAACAGTTTTAATTTGAAATTACCATGGGAATTGATGGTATAATTTTTTTATGAAATAAAAATTTAACTATAATCTTTCCTACATTTAAAAATGCCTTACCATTCCATAAGCACAGAAAGATTCAGAGAGACAGTTTTTTGTAAATAATATATTATGGCAGTTTAACCTTGTTTTTTTAATATTAATTATTTTGAATATGAATTAATTTTTGGAAATGTGTTGGTTCTTCATTCATGAATACTCAAAGTAAAAATACACTACCCTGTTAAAGAGTTGCAAACCACGTACTACTGTTGGTCTGTACTCAATTGCTGTTTGTACAGTGAAACTGTTCTATGAAGTGCAAGTCCAAAAAACCAGTCACCAACAGCTTTTGAGTTTAAAGCTTTTCAATCAGCAAATACATTTCAAAGTAAACACACACACCGTGACAGATCCCTACAGAGAAAGGCTGTAGGACTTCACAAGAAATCATGACTTGGTTCCTATGACTGCCCACAGCCTTATTCTAGATCAGCTACAGAACTCTGTTTTAAAAGAAAAATCCACAGAAAGGACAGGAAAAATCTGTGTTTTATTCAGGGCTTTCTCAACAGATAACTTTGGATTCTGTAGCCTTCCTCTTCTACAAGACTTTCCCAACCTGCATCTACTCAGTTTACATATCAAATTTTTAATCCCTCAATTAACCAGCAGGCCATTTTAGGAGATCTCCAAGCATCTATTATGAGGATCTAGTTTTGTCCCTGATCATTACTGTAGATTAGTTCTCCAGTTCAGGTAGTGATATGGGAAAGGGGAGAGGCTAAGGCACAAATCGCAGGGTGATTCAACAAAGACAATGCATAGTCAAGTGAGGGGAAAATAAATGAAGAAAATCATCTACCACCCAGGAAAGGGTAGCACTCCATTTCAATAGACAGCTTCTTTTACTTTAAAAGTGCATAGACCATGCAGACATTAATGTGACAGATTTACAGTAAACCACATTTTTATATGAGTTGTAAAGGTCAAATTGTCAGTCATAGTCAAAATATGACAAGAGCAACTTTCCTCCCCTTCCCCCATGGCTCTGATCCAGCAAGACATTTAAGCACATGCTTAACCTTGAGTTTTGCAGCAGGACACACTTAAGTGCTTTGCTGGAGTGAGGCCAAAATGCAGGAGCCAGATACAACTACAACAACACCCATGTTTAGTTTGCTTTAGCCAGACCAAGAGGACTGGAGGAAAGGTGATGGTGAACAACGAGATATTTAGTTCTACCTTGCAACAATACACCATAACTTGTACAGGTCAGCACTTAGGGACACAGGATGCTCCTGCGACACAGCGATCACAGCAAGTGTTAGCACCAAGCAATGCAGCTGCTCATTATGAAGGCACAACATAAGCACGTTATCATCTACAGATTTAGATACCAAGCAGAGGTTTTAAACAACGCAGCTGGTATGTGAATTTAAATTTCCAGTATGGTGTCCATAGTAATCCTCCCACAGCTTCTCTGACTGCACACAAGCCCTCTGTCAGTTGTTTGCATTGAGCCCCAGGGGGTCACTTGGCTTGTGTGATTTCAGGTAAGGTACTGTCACCTCTGATTCACAGGCCACTCCACACACTTCCTGCTCCTTAGCAACAGGCTTAGAGTTATCACCTGCTGA
>NW_010313086.1:75946-85415 GCF_000700745.2 Antrostomus carolinensis
TCTTTGCAGGAGAGTGAAAGGAGCTTGTCTCAGTTTTAGAGCTTCCCACAATGCACATTAGGTGGAAGTCAGTTATACTGTGTGCCCTGTGAACTGATTCTCTGTTCTTGTGGAAAAAAAGTAAAAATTGGTTAGCATGTCAGTTTTGTTGGGACATAAATTCACACTAGAATGACAGAGAAAAAATTAATATGACCCTGGCACAAGGATGATGCAAAAAGTCAAGTAGTGATCACACTTACTAAACAACTGTAAATAAGGTGTGTGAGGTGGTAATTTTGATTCTGAAATATTTGTAAACCTGCTAGAAAAGTGGGTGAAGAAAAACGTAACTCAAGCAATTTGAACTTATAGCATGAGACTAGTGATTTTGTCAGGAGTTCCCTTTACAAATGTCCCTCAGTGAGCAGAAAAGGATGTCTTCCAGTTCTTATCCCACCAAGATAATGACCCACAGGCACAAGTTTCAGGCCAGTACTTCCAGTTATGTTCCAGAAAACAGTAACCTCAATTTCTAGTTGTGGTTCCCATTTATCAGTTTTTTAGAAACAGCTAGTTAGTGTAATTTAATTCACTTGTTTCTCCTTACCCTAGTGAATGCCACCAAAGATCACAATGTGCCAGACAGGTGAAGAGAATCTATTGCTGTATATCATATATCATACAAATTAATTAGCAATTTAAGTTTATCCAGCAGAATCTACTAAAGCATAATTTAAAAGAGCAGTATAACAAAGTACTCAAATTAATCCAACTCATTCACCTATTTGTCCAGTCTCACCCAAGCAGCAGACAAGTTTCTCAGAGTAAAATTCAAAAATACAATGTCCCTAATAGAAAATCTGAGTTGAAAGGTTCCTGCTTTCTCCCATGCTCATTACCACACCCTGAGATTACTAGGTCAGATAATTTTACTTACGCAGTCAGCATCCCAACCACTCTCTCACCAGCACACCGAGTGGGCAGTACAGAAAAAAGAGGAAGTGCCCAGGAGCAGCTTTGCTGCTGAGCTGTACAGGGGATTACTCATTAGTAGTTTGGGGCTTCCTAAATTAGTGCCTTGAGTAATTCAATCAGCCTCGGGTGATAAAATGGGTAGAACCCAATCCAACTAACTTGGGTAGCTAATTACATCTAAATTTTATGTGCCTCTTGAACCAGTCCTTCTAAAATAAGTTCCATATATAGCCAGTGGGAAGCTAGGTGCCTTTGAGAGCCTCCTGAGGAAGAGCCTAAATTAGGCAGGAAGGGTCTCCCTGTGGAGTTGCTTTTCTAGGCGTTTGTCTCTCCCTATTGAACAGAGGAGGAATTTAAGCACTTAATTTAAGAAAACTAGTTCACTATCTGCTCAAAACATAGGTGCTAATTAGCTGTTTATGCCTGACCAGAACCCTCCAATTTAGATTCCAAATAATTTATCTGTAAGACTAGCATTATGTTATGCCCTAATAACATTTAAAAAAAATAAAGAAATCAAACCAGCAGGCATTGTGCACTGCAAACAGATCAAGATCAGGAAGTTGTGGATTCCCCTCCCTGGAAGTGTTTAAGGCCAGGCTGGATGAGGCTTGGAGCAACCTGGTCTAGTGGAAGGTGTCCCTGCTGATGGCAGGGGAGTTGGAACTGGATGAGCTTTAAGGTCCCTTCCAACTCCTAACCATTCTATGATGATTCCATGATTCTATGAATGCAGTAAGGAATTGTATAAAATGGGATGTCAGGATCATACCTTGCTGACAGCCTCCGTACGTCCCAGCACTCCCACAGCATAAGCCCAGCACTCTGGGAAGAGGAAGCAGAGAAAGCACTTGTAGCCACGAGCAGGGCTGGTTGTGCAGCTGAACGTTATCAACTGTGAACGTGACAGTAGGTGAGAAGTTGGTCCTCTCAGCTGTTCCCCTGAGCTCCATCTGCCTTAAGGCCAAACACAGCTGCTCTGTGGAAACTTTTCATAGCAGAGCCCTGTCACCTCCCAAGTACCCAACCTCTTTTTTTTTTTTTCTTTTTTTTTTTTTTTGTCCTTTTAAAACAAGCTACTCCTTAGGTATTTCATTAACTCTCTCACGGCAGCATAAGATGTAGACTGGGAGCAAAGCCAAGCCATAGCAGTTGCTGTGTACATACATAATCTCACATTGTCTCTGGCACAGTGAAACACACCACCATAGATACCAGCATCACAAGAGGCACCTGCATTAAAACCATAAGCCAAAGGCCCTGAAGATGAGCAGAAAACAAGTTTGTAGAGGACAGCAGAGCTGCCACCATGGCAGTGAGCTGGGGGCTCACTGTGCCCCACATGAGCTCCCTATGGCAGCACCATGCCTGAGGAGAGGCCCTGTGGCTGAGGTGTCAGGAAGGTATTTTACCAGGCAGGGCGCTCCTGTGAGGGTAAGGGGAGAAAATAAGGCCTGGAAGGATCCAGGGGTATCTGCAGGGCAGAGGAAGAGGTGCTGGGTGGGTGACTGAGGGGAGCTGAGACCAGGCTGGATACTAGCTGGAGGCAAGAAATCCCTCTCATGGCTGCTGCTTCCTTTCAAGGGGCCAGCACAGTGCCTCTTCCACAGCAGTGTCTCCTCTCCTGGCCCAGCACACCCAGGCCCACCAAGGGTTTGATATTTTAGACCCTAAACCAGTACCATTTATTGGGCTCCCACCTACCCTTCAGGCCTGAGGATCACCCAGAGAGGGAACCACCATGAACTACCTCTGCCTCCTCTTTATCTCACAGCAGCTCTGGAGGTAGCACAGAAACCATTCACCACAGCAGAGCTCTGAGGAAAGGAAAATTTAGCAGCTGCAGGCAATAAACTACATCAGCTGAATAAATACAGACAGCTGGGGACAGGGTGGGCGTCAGGGCACAAGAAATGGAGACCAGGTGATTCCCCTCAGTGCCCTGGGCTGCAGGACTGCCCAGCCTGTGCTGAGGGGAGCCATGGCAGACATGGCCACCAGCACAGCCACTGCCGCCTCTGCGCCTTGTCTCAGATCTCTGATCAATAGTCCTCGCTTTGATATATTTAAGCAGTGAAGCTGATATCAGCCATTAGATGATGCTTTTGACTCTCTCAATAAAGCACCAAAAGAACCCACAGATATATCTTTTTGAACAAAGAAGTCCAATAATGGTACTGGGGTGGGAAAAAGCACCTTTTTTTTCTGAGGTGCTGTCCAACAGCAGTTGGTCACAGAAAATTAATTTGAATTTAGGAGGAGTATTTTATACTATGGATTAGTTTCTTTAGATGCATTAGTAGTAGCAAATATCACCCTCCACAGATGTTAGAGATCCTTCAGTTAAAGGAGTGTGGGGGACTTTTCTTTAATTAAAATGGATTTTATAAAGAAAAATTAAGTTCTTATAGACATTATAAGAATTTATGGCACTCACTGACTAAATTAGTACTCGGAAATCAACAGTTTCATAGGCTGAGTCTGTGTTACTTGGCATGTGTACAAATATTGCACACATAAATACTGTGCAGCAGTACAGCGCCAGCCGGCTCCTTCCTCCAGCACCGGGTGATGTTGGGTGGCTTTCTTAATTTCACTTTGCTTCTCTCGTCTGCAACACAGAGATAATACTTCTCAGCTCTGTGGTGGTGACAGGCTTGATTCATGAATGTTTTAAAGCATTCTGTGATATTCACCCTGAAAGGTGCTTGAGAACCATAAATTATTACTTTAATATAGATAATAGTTTTCATCTCATGAATGTTTTATAGCACTACTCCAAATTCATGCCTGATATAACTCTAATAACTTGAGCAGAGTTAAACTAAGGATATATTTGGTACAATATATGAGCCAGTAAAATGAAATTCAGAGTGTGAGACCGAGGGCTTACCAAGTGACACTGCATGCACAGTAAAGTCAGAAACCTACCCCACTGCCTGCTTAACTACAGCAAAAGTATCAGCTCATGGCACTCTTTAACCTGTTAAGGTTTGATTCATCATGAAAAGTCTGCTTCACATCTGAAATATTTTTTCTAATATGTTCTATTGCTACACATATGTAGTTTGTATTTACTGAGCATTAGTGGACTTGATCATGCTTTTGCTATCTGTTTTGACTCAGAAATTTCAGTTGAAAGCAGATTATTTTTCACAGAAACAATACTTTTAATAAGACACCCCTACCCCTTCCAGTCTTTAGTCATGGGAGCATAGGACACAGGACTGGGAGGGATTGTCTTGGCCACAGTTCACTTCTCAAAACCAATCACATGATAAACAGCCATACAGAAAGCTTGTGAAAAGCTATTTTAAATAGTTAGGCTTTTTGTTCCCATACCCTAAAAAAATACTGTTTGTACACTTCACTGCTGTGATAGAAAGATTCTTTTTTTAGCCTAAGTAAGTCAAACTCTTTCAGTCTCCCTGTAAAACATGCTCTTCATTCCTCTGATCATTTGGGTGGCCCATCTCTGATGAATTTAGTGTATATGTTCACAAAGTAAGAGAGTCAGAGAAGAGGAACTTATTTGTTTTCTAATTAAACAGAAATGCTGCAAAGAGAATAAAGAAATTGCTAGAGATGTGATAACCAGATTTGAAAAGAAAAAATATCTGGCAGACATCTGCTACTTCATACTTCAGTTGAACCTTGGAGAAATGCAGATCTTTGATGATTCTAGTCTCCTTCCCCTCCATGACTGATTCTCAGCATTATTGCTGGCCTTTGCAGAGTTTATCCTCTTACCCCTGCAACGAGTTTGGGCAATAAATTGCTGTTCGAGTTGGTCTTCAGATTTTCTATTCTTCACTGTCTCCAGTGAGTTATGCTGGCTGTCTTGGTTCTCATAATCCTTCTTCATTCCCTCCTTCTCCCGTTCTTTCCTATTAAATAAAATTTCCATGGAATGTAATGGGAGACTTGATAAACACCCAGCTCTTACGTGATAATGTACCCTATTGCTGTATATTCACCTGAATATGCAACTTGTTGCAAAAGTGCAGCAGCTGTTACTGACACTAGTTCCTGCAACAGGATGTGTAAACACAAAAAAGAAAAATGTATTCAAGCAATATTTGCTGATATCTGGAGTTAATCATAAATAAAATTTTAAAATATTTAAATTCAGACAAGAATTAGCTAGATATCCACCTTCATTTTTTCACAACAGAACTAAGTAAGGACTGTCACCAAATCACAAACAGAAAAATAAGGTCCTCTTAAGCCTTAAATATGTGTATTAGGTAAAAGTATAGACTTTGATATAATATGGGTATTCTAGAGCCACCTTTAATGGAAATCAAAGGTGTGCAGCTGGGATAAATGCAATTTCCAATCAAGTGTTGAGATTTAATAAATTAAGCAAGTAACTTCTATGCCTTGACAACCTGGACAACCAAATCAGAGAGTTAAAAACTCACATGGTCAATCCCCTGTAAGATGCATCTGCAGTCTGGCTTTAACATATGCAGAATTAGTTTGGGACAGTATCATTGCCAGATTTCTAAGTTAAATGCCCATATTTGCATGTTTTGCTATGCACAACTGGGCAAGCAATCACTCATCTGTCTTCCATGTTACTCATGTAAATTGGTATTTCAGTCCAAAACTGCAAAGTCCTGGGCAAATGAATAAGTGCAGATATTATACAGTCAGTCAGCATTAGGTACCAGCTTAAATGGGTGATCCATCAAAATAATGGGCTTTTTATTTCAATAGCTTCAGTATTTTCTTGCAACTTTGTAATACAAAAATCAAGTACTGAACAACAGTGAATCTAAGATGTTTTACTGTAATAACTTTAGAGGCAATCCTGCTACTGGAGTAGTTAAATGACAGTAATTAACAAATATCCAATGAGTAAACACATTTTTTGCCAGTTTCAGTCCTAAATTTAAAATTTCAAATAGATCTGAGGGAAAAAATTGAAATTCAACAATGGAAAAAGAGTGAGAACAGAACAGAGAGAAGGAGAGTAGAGAGGATAAAAGTAAAGCTGAAATAGCTCCAGATGAAAATGACAGAAGGAAAACATGTTTTCACATTATTAAAGATAAAGTAAATGCAGGCCACACCATCAGACATCCATCCAGCTCAGCTCAGGCCTTGATCCTCCAATCAGAGATAGATTGCAGAGAGGAGACTTTTATTTATGAGATTGTTTTACCGTTTTGTCATTTTAATCCCTAATACATGAAATAGCCTGTAATAGAGAGATTTCTTGTAGGTAGCAGAAAACCAATGCATTCATGCAATTACAATAAAAAACTGCTCATAAATAAAAACTGTGTTATGAGCCTTCACACAGTCAAAACTCAGGCAGGAAGTTCACACATTCACCAGCCTCCATCCACTGTCGCTCACATGTCTTTGCATTGCAGAGAAGTGATCTCTGTCTCAGCAGGTTATTGTTTAATGGGCTAATGCACATTTGCTAGATGAAAAGGTATTGTGCAAGTTCTGTGGGGAGGCATGTTACTGGTGAAAAAAACTGAACACTTATAATTACTGAAAAAGCCCTGCTTAATCTCCTGGTGATAGAGAAGGCCAAATTCACCCATTCATTTGAAGGGAGATACATCAGGCCTTGTATACTTTAGCCCTATAAGCAATAGTATGCAATAATTGCTATGGAAAAATCACCTTGCTGCTTTATTTTTGTGCAATTTGTAAATCTGGAATAAAATATTGCCCCAAAAGAGCAATTTTTTTTCATTTTAAGCCCAGAGCTATTTGTACATCTTATAACTGCAATCTCTTACTCTCACGATCAAAAATAAAGCGCATGATATTGTGAGAATATGTTTTATTTCGTTAAATTCTACATCCCAACAACACTCTGTGACCCTGGGTTTTTTTGTTGCTAGCTAGTGAATGAGCAACAAGAAAGCAGACCCCTTCTGAGCCCCTCCATTGACGACTTTCTCTGTGAAACTAAACCAGAAGCTCCTGCAAGGCCTGTAACATCAAATACTGCAGGTAAACCAAATTCTTTACTATACCTTACTAGAGAGAAATAATTTCAATTTTATTTTAATTATGGTACATTTCTGTCAAGTTTTGATTTGTTACTATTTGCACAAAATTACAATCTGGTATTAAATTATAATTGCCTGATTTATTAGTAGAATAAACTTTGCTCATTACATTTGAGGGCAAATCTGATGTGACCCAAATCACATGTATTCTAGCAGATCTCTGTGACTGAATTAAAGGGAACTTGTTGAAATTCAACAGGAAGTATGTATCAGTTTGACCAATTCTCAACCCTTGTTTTTGCAAAATTTTAACCTTTGGGTAAGATACATTTAGTCTGGTTTTAACCACACCCATTCCTTACTCTAGAAAGATTTTCTTTAATGAAAACTTGGATGGGGTGTCAGAGAAAAGGGAAGTGTATCAAAACAGTTTATTCAGGCTTAGTTTGGATTCCTTGTTAGTGAAAGGATCTATTCTTAGCGCCTTTGTGTTGCAGTGAGATAGTAGAGCAGATAGGAAAAAGTAAGAGTGAATCCTGAAACCCTTTTGAATTATATTTGAAGCATTTTGTCCTTTGGAAGTGTTTTTAGAAATTGGTTTCCTGCTATTTGGTATTTGTGCAAAGGTAATCAAAGCAGTCGAGCAGATCAACTGAGATATAATAAAATCAGTACCACACTACTACATTCTGTCGCTGTCTCATAAAATGACTTGGCTTGTTAGAAGCCACTTAATTAAAATCTATATACATGCAAATTATTACAATGAATAATTGACAGCTGGGTGATTATCTTCACATCTAATTAATATGTGTCTGAAGCAAAGTACAAGTTCTAATAAGAAAAACTGGAACATTGAATTAAATAACTGTAAATAATATTTTTTCCTTTTATGTATAGCTAAAGATATTACACGACGAATAGAAATATTTCAGGTTGTTTAAGAGTGGTGTTTGTTGTAAAAAGTAAGATCCTATATCTGCCTTGAATATCTATCAAATTTGGTAGGGCAATTAGGTTTATTTAATAACAAAATAAAAATTTTTATTCTATGAAGATGGATGAAATTTAGTGATTTACCAAGAACACAGATAAAGCACTGCAAGAGATAATACAGATTGATCTGTCAAAAACACCTGCCCTATAAAATGATGATAGAGGGAGGTTTATATCTTTTATGTGCTGAAGAATTTTAAATGTTACTCCTTAAGCAACTTTTAAATGAAGAACTCAGACTGAAATATGCCTTAGCAGAAATACCAGTAGAATTTATAATTATATTCAATATTTATCCCCCAAAAGACAAATGGCAACAACAGTAGAAAGCACTACTAAACATACCATTATTCCTTTATGACCCAAGAAGTCCACCCAAGAAGCTGTCTGCTCTTCAGCTTTTTCCTTAACGGCATGTGGCACAACAGTAGTGCCCTAAGCAGCTGTTACTGGTACTTGATAAAACCTGAGATTAAACCAAATCTTATCTAAAAGCTCAATTGTACAGGGAACCCTCACAACATAAGAAAACCTGTGGAGTAAGGCCACAGCTTTAAGACCTAAGATGTCTTTAAGATTTTCAGAGGAAAAGCATTTTGTGCAAACCAAGCCCTTTTAAACTGCATCCAGTTAAGCACCTGAAATCCCTAGTCATATTTGAATATGCTGGTCACCATCTTTAGCCAGGAAATATACATCTACTTGAGACAAATGCAAGTACATTGGTAATTTTTTTTTTCAATTAAAACAAATTTTTAAAAGCTAGCCATTTGAATTAAAACAACACTGAATTCTAACATTTTGTATCTAAGTATTATCAACAGGTCTGGATCTCTTGGATCTTAGTGAACCTGTCTTACAAGCCGAAAACAAAGCAAAGAAATCAGAGAATCCATCAAGAAGTGAAGGCTTAAAAGCTTCAACCCACAGAAAGAAGACAGACAATTCTGACCTTATCAGTGTGGATACTGAACAGAATGTCCAGGCTGTCAGAGTTTCAGACAAGTCTTCACTAGATTTAGGTAAGAGTGTAGCTACTTTATCAGTGCTACATAGCCTTGCTTAGCACAGGTTTCTCCTTGCTGCTATCATAAATTAACTAGCAACACCAGAATTTTTGTTGCACCACATTTTATCAGGGAGTGTAACCTTTCTTCTACATTATAAACTGCTTGAAACACTGTAAACAAGCTTGTGCACTGCTTTTACCTTTGCCATTATGCCTATTAAGTTGTCACTAAATGTGCAAATAAAGTTTTCAAAGGATTCATCAAAAATAAATTTAGTCAGTGTCAGTAAAATGGTAGAAAATCTATAGGGATATCATGAGAAATTGGTAAAGGACACAAATCAGAGGCAGCCCAAACTGGATGTTCTTTTCAGAACTGCAGTTGTCAGAAATACACATGATATTTGTAAATTCTGCTTTAACTATCCATACAAGAGAAAAATAAAGAGCCATTCTTGAAAAAAGAGCTTCTGGACAGAATCGTAGGGGTTGGAAGGGACCTCAGGAGATCATCCAGTCCAACCCC